>NC_143174.1:12133712-12436742 GCF_047325235.1 Durio zibethinus
TTTTGAAGTTTTGCCTTGAAATTAAGCTTCATTTGTTATAGTTTGAATTATTAGTGTGCTTTCTTTTATTAGTTTTTCATGAAACCAATGACAGGTAGAGATTGATAATGAATATAGCTTTACAAAAAAATTAAATATTGTGTGAAATATGAGATGATGCTTAGGTTTAGTGACTTTCTGAGTATGAGTTTTCATTTGTGAGTTAATACTTTGACATTTAATTACATTTTTTATCAAGTGATTGATTATATGAGCTTGAGATTTTTTTTCATTAATCTTTAAATTTGTATTTCATGTTTTAGAATTTGTTTTAATCATCTTTTGAGATGAAATCCTAAAAGACACATGATTAAGGAAATGATATAGGCCATTTTAGATCAATTAAGCCATTTCAAGCTAGCTTTGATATAATTTTTTTATAGTCACCTCATTTGAGCCTAATGATGCCTTTCTTTGTTATGAAACCACATTATGAATCCAAGCCTATGTTCTTATACTCTCTATCTTTTGGTCCCTTACCTTATGTGCATTATGATATTCATGTATCATCTTTGAGCTATGCATCATTTAGGAGGAAGGGTGGAGCTTGTAAAGAGAATAAAAAGAAGAAAATAAAAGAACGAAAAAGGAAATAAGCAAGCAAAATGATTTTGTAAAAAAAAAAGGCAAAAAAAGCTATGTAAAAGAAAAAAAAAAGAATGAATGAAAAGAAAATAAATGCTGAAATAGCAAAGAAAGAGAAGAAAAAAAAAGAAGTATGCAAAAAGAAAAGTTTGGGGTGATTATTTAGAAAAGCTCATACTTTTCTTTACCTGGAAAGCTCAACCTTGAATGATCCCATGAAAGTAATGCATTGTTAGGGTACATAAGCCCAAAATGACTTTTATCATACCTTAACCCTAGCCTTAGACTGCAAGCTTATAAAGTCTTAAATGATCTTTAGTCATGTGTTTATCTACATTAATGGAAAAAGATGTGATAAGCAAACATATGAAACTTGATCACACTTTATTAATCTTTATTTTAAAATTTTCAAGTTCTACATGACATTATAGATTTCATGCAAAGATTTGAGAGATGTATTACTTGCATTTGAAACTATAAGTAAGAAGGAACTTTGCCTAGGTTGATTCTTGTAGATTAGCCTATATCTATGATTTTGCTTTAGTGATGTTCATTAGTCAATCCATATGGCATTCATGTTGAATGAGTCAATGGAAGTTAGTGATGATTCTTGTTCAATTTTGTTTTGCTTAAGGACAAGCAAAAGGTTAAGTTTAGGGGTTTAGTTGCACTAAAATTTTAGTAATTTATCATACCTTTTAAAGGCATTTTCTAGTGAATAATTGCTTGGTCCTTGAGAAAAATATGGTAAAAATACTCCTAATTGCTTAAATATTTAATGTGTACGTAAAAGTATGGAAAAAGTGGAAAAATGCAAGTTCAGAGTCATTTTGGATGCATTTTGGTGCAAAAATCCACCATTTGGCTAGACCTAGTCAAGCTTGTGCAAATGCCATACTTGGGAGATTTATCACTTTCTTTGCCTATTTAAGCTTTAATGAACTTCAATTCAAGTTTTATTACTCATATTTTGCTTCTTTAAATACTCTTTTTAGTTCATTAATGCTTTGTCATCTTCATAGTAAAGTTGCATGAGCTAATAAGGATGAATGCAATAAGGGCTATTTTAGAGCAACCAATTGAGCTGAAAGTTTCTAGATCTTTACATGGCTTATTTGGCATTTAGGTGGCTGTTTATTGGCTGGAATTTGAGGAAGAATTGAAGTAAAATTTGGCACTACAAATTTGGATGAAGAGTGCTTGGTAACCATTAAATGCATTGAGTGGAGATCAAATAAGTTGGTGCCTTTTCTTGAATTTAAATGGAAGGCCAATAACATACAACTAATGTGTCACTTTGGAGGCTTCTTGTTGGTCATAATTCTCACTTTTTGGAGCTAAATAGATCAAAGGAAAGCTTGAAGAGAAATGAAGTAAAAAGAAGCAAATATAAAGCTTATGAAGCAAGCTTGGATGACATGAAAATATCTAGCTTATGTGGCATCCCAGTTAACTATTTCTTATAATTTCATTGGTTAGAACACATTATCCTTAGCCTATAAATGAGACTAGTGGTCAGCCAAGGAGAAAAAGATTAGGATTAGATTTTAAGATTTACATTTCTTGCATTTACTTTTCTTGTTAACTTTCTCTCAAATAGTTTGCTCCTTGTTCTTTTAAAATGGCTGTTTAGGAGAAAATTCCTTTAATTTTCCAAAAAAAATTATATTTTTTGCATTTAATTTTCATGCACTTTAAAACTCAAGCATTGTAATTACTTTTCTTTAAGTTTTCTTGCATATTTACAAGCTTCTTTTTTACTTTCTCAAAGCTATTTGGCTATTTTCAACATTGCACTACCTTCAATTTTCTCATCAGATCTTTATGATTTCTTACAAGTTTTGATCCAAATGTTTTTTTTTTTTTTTGTAAACTCTCAATCCAGAATACTTCAAATCTAGAAAAGTTTCATTTGCTAATTCATTCTACAAATTTTTTTAAAATTCTTAGAAATTTTAGTTGAAAATCTAATAATAGAGGTGGCAGCAAGTGGTGATAGCACTTATGGAGTCTTCTCTCCTTGCTAGCCATTTCATCCACTCTATCCTTGATTTGATCTCATTAGTTCACTTGTTTACTTTGATTCAATTCCTTGCTTTGAATTTATTATTTTCTATGGCTATTTGCCTAATTTTCAACTGCTCTATTTTTAATCCTTGATTTGATCTTGTTATTTCACTTGTTTACTAACTTTGATTCAATTCCTTGCTTTGAAATTGTATTTTCTAGGGCTGTTTGGCTAATTTTCTCTCAGTTGCTCTATTTTTACATTCTTTGCACTTAATTTTTGTGGAAGTTAATTGAGCTTGTTAATGCATTGTTTTTATTAATTTCTTTCTTTGATCTTGTAGTTAACTTGGAGATCTAAATTGTCTTAACTCATCTTAAGTTCATTTGCACTATAGAATTGTAGATCTAGGTTTTAATTTAGAAATTGTTTTATTTCCAAATTTGAAATTAGTTTCAGTTTTACAAGATTTCAATATTCTTTTGCAATTTCTCATGAGCAACTTCAATTCAATTGCTTTTTAATTCATGTTTCATTGATGTTTTTGCATTTAAGATTCTACTTTAGGGTGAATTCATTTAAAGTTAAGTTGCACTTTCATTTGAAACTCACTTGAAACCTAGTTTTGGTTATTAGATGAATTTCATATTCATGCTTTTTGTTTATTGTTTTATTGGTTTGTGCAATTTCATTTCTTGTTCTTACTCTCTTGTTGAGCTTAGATTAATGATACTTATTATATTTGAAGGAATTAACTTTAGATAGAGTATGCCAATAATAAGTACTTAACTAAGATTTCTTCACTAATACTTGAAGGAACGATACTTTGACTTCAATTACCAGTAAACCAAGAATGCATAAAATAGAATTTGAACTTAAAGCAACTTAAATCCTAAATCTAGAACAAAAATGAAAGAATAAACTAAAACTAAACTAGCGACATCTAAATTAGCAAATGAACTTCAAGATCAGCAAAAGGAATCAACTAAAAACAATAAAAAAAAAAGCTTAATGAACTCAAATGATATTCAACATTAAAATAGATAAAACAAAGGAATTAATACGTAAATAAGCCAAACAACAACTAAAAGCATGAATTAAAATGCAAGGAATTATAAATCTACAACTAGATACATGTAATAACAATTGAGGATAAGGAAAAAAAGTTGGACTGCCACCTAGAAAGGAGGAAAGCCACTACAACTGCTATCACAACTACTGTTTCCTTTATTTTCAGCAACAAAAACCAAAACTTTGAAAAATAAAAAAAAAAAAAAAACTAAATCAAATCTAATGTTCAAATTTTTTGGAATTGAATTACTATGAATGAAGCTTGTTCAGTAAAAACTTCAGAGGAAAAACACATCAAATACTCAATGGTTAAAATAAAAGACCGAAATATTATAGAGAATGAAAACTACCAAACAACTTTGAGATTTCAATGAAAATTGCAAGGAAATGAATAAAAATTACAAGATGTTTGTAAATTTTATTAAGAAATAGTAAATGTGTGGGAAAATTAAAGTGCTTGAAAGGATAAAGCTTGTTCAGTAAAAACTTCAGAGGAAAAACACATCAAATACTCAATGGTTAAAATAAAAGACCGAAATATTATAGAGAATGAAAACTACCAAACAACTTCGAGATTTCAATGAAAATTGCAAGGAAATGAATAAAAATTACAAGATGTTTGTAAATTTTATTAGGAAATAGTAAATGTGCGGGAAAATTAAAGTGCTTGAAAGGATAAAGCAAGAAAATATAAAGGAATTTTCTCCTAAACAACCTCCAAAATGAGAAAATGGAGAAAACTACTTAGAAAGAAAAAAGAAAAGTGTAAGTAAAATTTAAAAATGCAAAAATTGTAATTCCCTTTGCCACCCCCACTAAGGTCTATTTATAGAGAAATTGTAGATCTAAAAGAGTAAATGACCTTTCTCCAAATGCCATGTAAGATGCCAAATGGATAAAAAATTCCAGCTCATCAAAACTTTCTTTAGAAGTTTTTTAGTTGCATTCCTCTCTTCCACTTTTTTTAAGTCAATATGGAAAGTGTGACTCCAAGCTCCAAATCATTTCCTTAAGTAGCCAATTAAGAGTCCTCATTTGTCCAAGTAAGCATAACCCTTAAACTTTCTCCTTATGTTCACATTGGCTCACTAACTCTCATTGTTTATGCACAGTTTCGGTTAAGTCTTCTTTGTTGCACTTCCATGTTGCTACTCCTACATACTATGAGTTAGTGGTCCAAGTTAAAGTTATTTGCAACCAATGAGAAGTCTTGAAAATGTCAAGAAGGCAAATGAGAAATCTTCAAAGTTAAGCTCCAAAATTTGCTCATTGAAAGCCTAGAAACTGCCACTCTCTATGCTACTCTCTTTTTTAGCTTTATGCATTTTCTTTACGAAACTCACACACAATTTAATTAGCTTAAGGAAGAAAATAAACACAATTAATTTTTAAATCATGATTTAAAGAAATTCAATTAAGCTTAATTGCACATAAAAGCAACTAAACATAAACTAGAAAAATCTTCAAATAGACAATAGCATCCTTTGAGCAGTACAATCGACCTTTAAGGAGAAAATGCTCCAAATTGCCTCTAATTCATCTTTAAATCATCATTTTTCCTTAAAAGTCATCAAAGTACCTACACATGAGACATGTTACTAATTAAGAGTGTTTTTCCACATTTTCTCAAGAAAAAAGTAAATTTTCATCATAAAAGACCATGAAAAGCTATGATAATTTTATAAAAATATAGAATTATCACTTAGAGCCAATCAATTATCTAAAGAACATACATCTAAGTTGCAACAATCAATGTGCTTTAATGATTAAAAGGTTTTACTTCAACAATAAGCATGAGGATAAAAAGTTATCAAGGTGCTAATTGTGTGAAGCCTTTTGAACATAATTACCTTACAAAGAAATAAAGAGTTACAATTATGAGATCCTTATGCATCAAAGCTATGTACCTAAATTGTTTCTAGTCAATGTATTAAAGAGATAGGGCATCAACAATACATAGAGACTAGTACATGTTAAGCTTCCTTACTTATGAAATAAGTAACTAATCTTATAGGTTAAAGTATGAGATACTTAAGGATAACATTTAGGTGCTTGTTAGGGAATAAGTTCATTAGACATGACCTACTATTGGAACTCCATTTGGTATTGCACTCAAGTGTCAATGGGAATGTTCTCATGTATTAGTTATGTAACTAGTCCTTAGACTTGAGATACCTTGTTATGTTATATATGGATCATTATACTTTGAGTTTTTTACCTGTATGGGTCAAGACACCTGATGCCTAAAAAGATGCTTTTTGGCTTGGTCTAAAGTATATAAAGATAGATGTGTGATTAAGAAAGATCCATTATCCTAAGTGATATGAGAAGACATATCTCATTTATTTCTCGACTTTATTTGACTTAAAAGTCTTCAATCGAAGCATGATGATGAATTTAGATGAAATAGTTTCATGCTAAATTCATACATGTTGACTAGAAGATGTAGAACTAATATAAAAGGTCTTATGAATAGACACTACACCATGCTCATAGCCTTTCGGGATATATGGTGGAAAGATCAAATTATATTGATAGATCGAACATTAAAAGGTTCAGTCGTGACTTTCTTGAATCTTTAATATTTAGGTGATCATGATGCATCTTATGATTTATGAATATATGTTGATCATTCTTGATTTTTTGATACTATATTCGTAGCCAACATATTGAATATCTAATGAGTTACACACATAAGCCGATATTGCCAAATTAATGTGGGATTGATCAATTAGTTGGACTTAATTAAAATAAACAAAAATAAAAGAAATAACCTTTAAGGGACTAAATTGCAAAGGTTGAAAAAGTTACATCTTTAAATGCAAAATAAGGAATTAAAGAGAAATTATAAATAGATCTCTTTCAAACCCTAGCCATACACCCTAAGACATTTTAGAAGAGTTTATTACAATTGAGAATTACAAAAACGCAAGTCCCATAACCAAAGTAAGTTAAACTAAACTAGAGCTTACATTAGGGAAGTACTGATTTCTCTTGCTGTGCAAGAAAACTATTTTCTTCTTTTTCCATCCTATAATCTTAAGGGATATAGCCAAGATAAGATCAATTTCTATTGAAAACACCTGCTATCACATGTTTTTTATTGTGAAGTTTTTGACAATTATTATTTTATGGATTACCATTGAAGGCCAAACATTTAGGTGGCTTGAGTCTTAACTACTTTTAAATTTTTAGACACAACCAATGGCTATTTTAACTTTTGATTATGATATCTTGAGTTTAGTCATATTCAACACAAATCCATGTTCTTATCAACTTTAATATTACATGTATAAACACAAGTATAATCCTATGGCTGTTTTTTATGCTTATCTATTTTTATTCTACTACTTTACTTCTTACACAATGATATATGATTATGATATTTGTGATTCATAAAACCAATAACCCAACAATCATATTAGAGCCTCACTTTCTATTTTACATGTAATAAGCATGATGATTCGTGTTGATTCTTGATGTGATTAAATTGTATAGTGATCTGGCATGGTTCAACTACTTTGAATTTTTAATATGATTTTTCTCAAATTTGGGCACATTTATATTGGTTGTTTAATCATGTTTTAAAAGTGTTTAATTCATGTTTAAAGATGATTTAATCAATTAATCCAATTGGATATATAATATCAAAGTTTGAACCAAAAACATGAAATCCTATAATAAGGTAGTTCGTTTACTATGGTTGTTCTTATTCTTTTTTCTTTCTTTCTTTTGCATGTTTTGTTCACAAAGTGCAAAATTTTATCCTTAATTGATTGTCAATTTCGGTTATAACAAGTTCTTTCAAAACTAGTCCATAAAAATCTTGATTTAATCAAAGACAAACTTTTTTTTTTTATTCATGCGATTAGACCACAGAGTGGTCTCATTTTGGCTTTTTAATTCCTCATGAAAATATGCTTAATTGCTTTGCACACTTGTTCTAAATTTTGGACAGCCTTGTTTTCTTGAATACAATTCATGATTGGTTTAAGAATTTAGGGCAAAAATAAAGCAAAGGTGGTGGCATATGATGCCAAAGTTACTTGGTACCTAAAAACCCTATGAGGCTGGTGGTATATGTTGTTTTTAGGGTAGTTTTGGTCTTGACAAGATTCTGGGGCAATTCAAGAAACAAGGAAAAGGTTTCCTAATTGCATTAAAACTCTTAAAATTTACAAACTTAAATTGACTTGCCATGAAGAGTTCTAGTTAAATTCAAATTATGAAATAAGTTTCCAAAATTGAAATTGGACAATACCTAAATGTTGGGGATGGCTTGTCTAAGTCAAAACCAAGTTATGGATATAATTCATATGCAAATTAGGAAACTAGTACCAAAAGTGGAATGTTACTTTTTTAAAATGAAAAATGTTTTCTAAAGTGAAAATGGATTCTAAAATTGTAACTTTCCTGAAATGGAAACTCACTAAAATGGTTTAAAGCATAAATTGAAATTCTAAATGTTAGAATGTTAGCTGAATTTCCTTGAATTTTACATGTTTGATCCAAAATGAGAAACCTTAATTTTGACAAACTAAGTTGAAATTTTTAAAAAGTGCCTAAAACCCTAATTTGGATTGGGATTGTGTTTTGAATGTTTTGAAAATTGTTTTCATCACCATTGGTATGTTTAATTAAGATGAATTGTTGGATGTTTTGAATTGAGATATAAAGTATGTTCTAATTTAAAAACCATACAAGATCACCAAGTAACATCATACATGAATCTTTATCTTTATTGCTCATAATATGATTATGGATGCATGAGGATGATTATGAAGTTAGACCTTAATGTGACTATGTAATGGATGCTTTTTATCCTTTTGGTACTTTTGAAATAAGGTTTATGAACCTTGCTTTATCTATCATTTGTCTTGGGTTGTAAAATTCTTTTCTCATCTTAACCCTTTCGATGGTAACTCAAGGTTACTAATAAAGTTATGTAATTGTTATGTGCTTTATAGATTTAGGATTAAAGTTAGAATTGTTACAATTCCAGATGAAGGTCAATGAAGCATCAAATGAGCAAAACAATGAGATTGCATAAGATAACTTGTTGCTTTCTTGTCAGTTACCCATATTGCATATGGTGATATGTTCTTATTTGTTTGCAATCCCTAGGATTTGACCATCTTTATGGCTTAAGGGAATTAGAATTAGATAAAAGTATATAATTATCCTAGATGAAGCATCAAATGAGCAAAACAATGAGATTGCATAAGATAACTTGTTGCTTTCTTGTCAGTTGCCCATATTGCATATGGTGATATGTTCTTATTTGTTTGCAATCTCTAGGATTTGACCATCTTTATGGCTTAAGGGAATTAGAATTAGATAAAAGTATATAATTATCCTAGTAGTTAGCTTACGGTAGATTTATTTTAAATGCATATGGATGATACATTATTGCGATTAATGCTATACTTGTCATGACATTGAATGAGACCTAAAAGTATGACTTAAAATCAAAATCCCTCATTTAAATATTGAGTCATGTACTTCGCATGATAAGGTTTCCTTCCACCAACATAACAAGATAAGCAGAGTTCTTTTAATTGGAGGCTTGTTGAGTCATTGAATGGTGATTTTTGCAAGTATATAGGCCGTATCAAGTAATAAAGTGACAAAGTCGAGTTATCATCCCACAAAGATTGATTTCATATCATCTAACCTAAGTACCTATTATCAACATACTCTTGCTATAGTTAGTTCTATCAAAAGTTTGAAGTTTTTTTTAAGCTAAGCATAAAAGTAAAGACATGAGCAGAAAATTACATGCACAAACAGAAACTTACATGCACAAATAGAAACTAGGTAAAACATAAGCAATAAAACCTAACAACAAGTAAAACAGTAGCATAAAAGCATGATGTATATTCAAACAATAAATGAACTTAAATCTAAACTAAAGAACTTGAAACATAAAGCATGAATCAAAGAAAAACAAAAAATAAAGTTCATGAACATAAAAGAAAAGTGAAAGCCAAAACTAGTAACTAGTGCAACTAAAATGTAAATGCAATTTGAAAAGTAAATGATCTAACCTAATGCAAGTATTTAAATGCAAGTGAACTTTAAAAATAGTAAAGCAACTTGAATTTAAATGCAAGAAATTGAAATTGCTTAAAAGTAAATGCAAGAAAATGTGAAATGCATAAAAACCAAAACCTATTCTCCATGCTAAAATTTAAATGTGCTTGAACTTAAAGCCTAGATCTACAACTCTTGAAAGTAAATGAACTTGAACTAAGCTAAGGAAACTTAAAACAACAAGTAAATAGTAAATGCAAGTAAAAAAATCAGCAAAATCAATGCATTAACAAGCTCAATAAGCTTCAACAAAAAGTAAGTGCTAAAAATGTAAAAACAAAGCAATTGAAATTAAATAAAGCCAAACAATAATTTAAGTTCAAGGACATGAAATTGAGCATGTAAACAAGTAGAAGAACAAGATCAAATCAAGGAAAGAATGGATCAATTGCCTAGCTAAGAGTGAAGATTTCATAAGTGTTGTCACCACTTGCTACTAACTCTGTTGTCAGCTTCACAGCCAAAACTTCCAAGATTTTAGAAAAAAAATGTAGATTGAATTTGAAATTGAAAATTTCCATAATTAAATTGCAATGAATTGAGAGTTTGTAGAAAAAAAACTTGAATAAATAATCGCAAGAAATCATAAAGATTTAAGCTGAAAATGGAAAGCAGTATAGGAATTAAAATGGCCAAAAATATTGAGAAAGTGAAGGAAAAGCAAGTTAATGTGAAGGAAACTTTGAGAAAATTAAATTACATTGCAAGAAACTTAAACTGCATGAAATTTAAGTGTTTTCTCCTAAAACAACCCTCCAAAAGAACAAGGAGAAAATTGTTAGAGAGAAAATGAACATGAAATGTAAATTGCAAGAAATGAAAACTTACTAAACTAACCCCCCTTCTTGGCCAACCACTACTCCTATTTATGGGCCAAGGATAATGTGTTCCAACCAATAAAATTTTATAAAAAAAAAAAAAAAACAATTAGGAAAGCTAGATATTTCCATGACATCAAAATTTGTTTCATAAGCTTCTTAGTTTGCTCTCTTCACTTCACTTCTTTTCGAGCTTTCCTCTTTTAATCCATTGAGTTTCAAAAGGTCAGAATTATGACCAATACAAAGCCTCCAAATTACTAACTAAGCAGTTGCCCATTGGCCTTCCATTTAAATCTAAGAAGAGATGCCAATTTCAACTCTTACTTTTTTCATGCATATAGACGCTAAATTTTGTCCAAAGTTTTTAGTATGGTTAACCCAGGTCCATTTACAACCCATAAAAAGTCCACAAGTTGGTCCATTTAGAGACTCAAACAAAACTCATTTAAAGCTCATAAATAGGCCTTTTTAAGAGCCCATAAAATGCATTGATATTTAGGCTTATAATAAACAAAGAAAAAGGAGACCCATATGATTATTTTCAAACTCATTCACATGATATTTATATGGATGTTACTTTTTCATGTGGATGCATGAGAAATAAAAAATAAATTAAACAAGTCAACCCCAAAATTAACTCTAGTTAAAATTGCACAAAACTTGGTCAAAATGAAAAGAATCAAGGTCAATCCTCAAAGTTCACAACCTAATTGGAATCAATGTGGTTTAAAATTAAAATTGGTGACTTTTAAAATACTAAAAATTTTTATTGCACTGAAGAAATTACAAAATTATTAAAATACCTTTTAGGGGGTATTTTAGTAATTTGGCCTTCCCGAGCTCAGATTTTCATGACAATTTTTAGATCTTAATTTCATAATATTTCATGATTTTTTTTGCATTTGAAATCACGACAGTACCCAAAAAAGTATGAAATTACCAAAATACCCCTATAAGGGTATTTTTGTACTTTTGGCTTTTTCGAGCTTGAATTTTCATGAAACTTTTTAGATCTTAATTTTATAATATTTGATGATTTTTTGTGTATTTGAATTCACAGAGTACCCCATGAAATGTGAAATTATTAAAATACCCCAATAAGGGTATTTTTGTAATTTGGCCTTCCAAAGCTCAGATTTTCATGAAACTTTTCATATAACAATTTTATAATATTTCATGATTTTTGGAGTTTTAAAATCCCAAAAATGAGCATGGGAACATTTATTTCTAAGAAAATAACCTAAATACCAAAAATTTTACACTAAGGGTAAAATGGTCTTTCCATGGGTTTGAAGGCGATAAAAATCTAACATTTGCAATAAATAATGTGGACCATTGGATCTCTCATTAATCTTGATCCAATGGCCAAAGTTTGTTTCTTGAAATAAAAAGGAAGAAATTTTGGCCCTTTGATGAGATTAGATCCAAGGGCCTATACTCACAAAAAAAAGAAGATATTTTTTAGGGGACTCTTGAAAAGCTAGAAGGGGGTCTGCCGAAAAGGAAGAGGAGAGCTAGAAGAAAGAAATAAAGGGACGTAAAAAAAAAAGAAATAGCTAAGAAAAAAAAGCCGAAAGAGAGCTGAAATGTAAAGGTTTCTAGAAAGCTAAAACAAAAAACAAAAAACAAAAAACAAAAAGGAGAAAGAAAGTTTAACGAACACCAAGGAATTTTCTATAGAAACAAGGTCTGGAAAAGGTTAATGAGGGAATCAATAAAAAAAAAGAGTGGAAACTTTGTCAAAATGGAAAACAACTTGTTCAAACAGGAAACTATATTTTGTTTCTGGTCAAGCTCATTGCAGAAGCTTAAATCTTCGTCTTGTCTTGGTATGCCATCTGTTCTCCTTTTGTTGCACGAGATCATATTCAGGAGCTTAAAACTCCATCATTTTCATGTTGGTTGTCTTTGCTTTTCTACAAAGGGTTGGTGTGGTTATAATTTGCATTTTGCGTGGCTCTCCCATGGAAGCTTTAAGCTTTGTCACCCCCATATTCATTGTTGTGTTTCTTGCATATAGTTTGTGTTGCGTCTATTATTTTGTTCAGTCTCAAAATTTAAAGTTTCTAATATTTCATAGCTGCTGGGTATGCTCTTGGAAAGTTTTGGGTTGTAGTTTCTTTTGATCTTGTTTACGGGTGCAATTAGTTTAGGTCTCTTACTCTTTCGAGGTCTACAAAAGCCTCTCAATTAGGGCTGTAAACGAGCTGAGCCTAGTCGAGTAGTGAGAAGCTCGAGCTCGAGCTCGACTCACAACTCGGGGCTCGATACTCGGCTCGAGCTCGATCCAGTTTTATTTTTCAAGCTCGAGCTCGATTCGTGATCGAATTCAAACTACTCAAGCTCGCTCAATTAAGCTCGATTAATATGTAAAAATAAGCTCGATTTGTATACTCGACAAGAGTTCGATTATTCATGCTCGAACTCGAACTTGAACTCGGATTCGAAATATTTTATTAATTAAAAAAAATAAAAATATATTTAAATATAAAAGCTCGATTAGGCTCGCGACCTACTCGAGTCAGATATAAGAATACTCGAATTCGGCTCGATCGATAAGTTGAGCTACTCAAGCTCGAGCTCAACTCGACAATAATCGAACCGAATTTGAGTTTTTTTCGAATCGAACCCGAGTAGCTTGCGAGTACTAATGTATCATTTACACCCATACTCTCAATGCCTTCAGATTTTACTATGGAAATGGGGTGTTTTTGTTCTTGGGCCAAGGAATTCATGAAAGCTAAGAATAGGCTTCTCCATTTTTGTCGTGCATGGTGGTTTAAAATAAAGGAGAAATAATCACACTGAGAAGAAAATAAAAGCTTTGCCTTTTATTTGGGGGGCCCACAACCTTTGGACTTGATAAGTATTGGTTATGGATGGTCCAACATTTTTATATCCTCATGTACATTTCTTCTACGTTGCTTCAGTAAATTACAATTTTTAATTTCATGCATTTTATTATCTCTTGATTGATTGGAGTCCTACACTTATCAAAACTTTATGCAATTTAATCTATCATATTTTAATTTACATCTATGCACTTTATTTCTCACACACTTTATATTCATACAAAAAAATAATAATAATTAAATGGAAATTTTTTTGATGATATATAGTTTAGAGAAATCTAAGTAACGATTCACTAAAAATCTCTAGGTGAGAATGTATTTTCTAAAATTCTTTAAAATTGTCTAGGTAAGGATATATTTTCTAAATACTATCAAAGTAATAGAGTATTTAAGGATATGTTTTCATTCTTTTATCTTCTTAAGGATGTGTTTAAAATAAAAATATTTTTAGTTACACTTTGACATTTGAAAATTATGATTTTTTTAAAAAGAGTAATAACAATGTAATTAAAAATTAAAAATTAAAAATTAAGATTAAAATGAAATTAAATAAGAAAAAAATAAATGAAATTTTCGAGGATGAAATTTTAAGGAAGCCTAAGTAGAGATTCCTAAAAAATCCCTAAGTGAAATTTTTTTTCTAAAATACTACTAAAATATCGAGGTATCTAAAAAAAATTTTAATAAAAGATTTTATTTACTTTGTTCCTTACTAAAGTCTTTAATGATAATTGTGAAATTATTAAAAAGATTAAAACAAAATTAACACAAATAATGAAAGAATGATAAATATTATATTTTTTCTAATGCATATTTTGTTTTATTGTCTTGCATTACATGATCCTATTTGTAAATGAAATTTTCGATGATAGGACTCCAAAAAATCCTAGTAATTTCCAAGAATTGCCTAGTTGAGAAATTTTTTTTTTAAATAACAAAGTATTGGATTATTTAGAAATTCTTTTCAATACAAAATTTTTTAATTAATTTGAACAATGCTCGTAAAAGATAAAAATATACATATTTAAAAAAGTATTTTTTTAATAATAATAAAATTAAGTAATAAGAATTTGAAATTCAAGTAGTGATTCCCAAGAATTCCCTAAGTGAGAAAAATCTTCTAAAAATTATTAAAGTATTAGAATATTTAGAAATTTCTTTTCAATACGAAAAATTTTCATTTTATAATTATTTTTTATAATTTGAACAGTTTTTCTTAATAAACAAAAGTGTGTTTTTTAGGAAATAAATATATTTGTAGAAAATTATATTATTACATGACTTTTAATAATTTAAAAAAAAAACAAATGAAAAATCTCCGAGGATGAGATCCTAAAAAAATTCAAGTAGTGATTCTTTAGAAATCTTTAAGTAAAACCTATCTAAAATGCTGCTAATATATTAGAGTATTTAGATTAATTTTTTATAAAGATTTTTTATTTTTTTATAAATGGCATAGAAATGAGTTTTAGAAAATACTATTTGTTTTTAAAAATTATAGATATCATATTTTATGGAAATAAATATGAACCTCCAAAAATAAGAATTTCGAGAATTCTGAGTAGCGATTCTTAAAAATTTCTTAAGTGAGATGGTTCCTTTTAATATTACCAGAGTATTGAAATATCTTTAGGAATTTTTCAATATAAGGTTCTTATTTATTTTTCAAGCCTACTAAAAATATAAAAATCTGTTTTTCTTTTTTACAATAAAGAAAACTAGAAAAATTAAATTTTAAATACCCAAATTAAGATCATTTTAGTCATAATTAAAGGATAACACAGAATTAATTGATACTATTTTAAATAAGTGTCATGGGGGTACTAATCATTCCCTATGTGTAACTAACTCCCGAACCAAAACTGTTTTTGCAAACACAAAAATTATTTTTTAATAAATTTTAATTAGTTTTAGAATTTTATCAAAAAGGTAAGTTTTAATAGGTGGTCAATCAGACATAGCCAAAAAAATTGGTGATGACTTCATTTTTTGTTTTCAAATTTGTCTAGCGGCCCCCTAAAATCGTTATGACAGCTTGGTGACTCCATTGGGGACATCATTTTTTAAAAAGTCGGGTCATAAATTAATAATGTGTTATCTTTAATTTTGTTTTAATGGTCTTAATTGGTATTTAACTTTAATTTTCTTAATTTTAATTTTTTTATAATAATAATAATAATAATAATAATAACAGCAGTAATAATAAAAAGAGAAACAAAAAATTGCATTTTATTTTTACTTATGTCATTTATTTACTATTTGCCTTTTTATTTTATGCTCCGTATATACTATTATTGTTATTATGAAATGCTTAGAATAAGATTATAATACTTTGTTTGCTTGTTCACACACGATACATTCACATGATGCATGAGCTTTACTCCTGGGCTCTAACTGTTTTAGGAGGGAGTAAAGTACCTATGCTTTCGTGAGGTGATAACCTTTGCGATGGCAAGCGAAATACTACCACTCAAATTAAACCCTTTCCATTCATAACCTGCAATGGATGAGGATCAAGATGTCTTACTAGTCCAGAATAGACACCAATAAGGAATAGTTTGGGGACTTTTAGGTGCAAATCAATTCCAACCAAGCATCTAGTAAACCATAAAAGCCGACCTGAGGTAGAGCCATATCTACCCTTTTCATAGACTATTTCCATGAATTAGAATAAAAAAGGAAACATTTGTATTATAGTTTTTTTTTAAAAAATCATAAATGTAGGCATTCATATTTGTTTTGACTTTTCAAAAAAATACAATAAGACCTCTGTTTCATTTCCTTTTCTAAGAAAAAAAAAAACTTTTCCTTTCATTTCTTTTATTTTTCAAGCTTTTATTACTATTTTTTTTATTTCTTTTCCTTTCTTATTGATGACTTTTTTTTCTTTTTGTGTTTCTTCTGCATAAATTACATTGGTATGACATAATAACATAGTGAGGTATTTGTTCTGAGACATCTTTTAGTAAAGTTCTTTTCATGGATCCCTTAGTATTACAAACTACTCTTCTTTTGTAACTGCCCTATGTGAATCGTACAATGAGGTGCACGAATGGCTTAAAAAGCTCAGCAAAAGGAAAAAGATTATTTACCTATTGGTTTCGGGTTGGGGTTACTAGAAAAAGTGCATTTGAGTCTTGCCCAGAATAATTTGAAAGATTTGGCTACCATATGGAATTAAATAGGTGAAACTAGGAAGAAAAAGTTTTGTGAAAAATATGGGTAGATTGTGTCTTTTTTCTCAATTATGATTAAGGAACATTTTATTCGAACAACTATTCAGTTTTAAGACCTATCATACAGATGTTTCAAATTTAATGAAAAAGATTTGACACCAACTATTAAGGAATATTCGATTTTGGTAGGATTGGAATTACAGTACCTTGATAAGATATATGTCAGAAAACCATAGTTAGGGTACCGTAAGAAGATAGCTAAATTAATGGGAATGAAGTAGAGGCCATAAATGCTTTAACTAAAGACAAAGGTAAAGGTGTCGGTTTACTTTGGCATTTCTTTCATGATTTCATTTTGGGACATTTAAAAGATGATCAAGGCATGGCAGTGTTCACCCTAGCAATTTACGGCATGGTGATCGTTTTGAAAACATTGGGATATATTGAATTAGCAGTAATTGATCTGTTTAAATAAATCAAAAGTCAAGCAATTATTCCCATTCTAGCCATCTTAGCGAAGATAATCAGATCATTAAACTTTTGTCACCAGAATGGAGGACATTTCACAAGAAGTGCACAGCTACTATTTATCTAGATAAAAAGCCATTTTAGATGCAAGAAAAGTTCTTTTTCCAAACCTTATCTTCAAAATAGAGCCCTAGTCAAAGAGTTTTACGATTGTCAATGGCCAACATTGAATCCAAAAAAGAGTGGGTAACATTCTTTCGAAGGCTTACTAGTATCAGGTCAAATGGATAGCACCATGGATGCCTCGTGTGCCAATGTTATATTAAGGTAGAGATGATCCATGATACTACTTTAGGATTATAGAGGTGGTAAGTTACACTCCATTAATGATGTTAAGACAATTTGGTACAAAGCAGTTTGTCCCTGCCACGCATGGACTTACCTTAGTAAAATTTACTTATGGAGAAGCAAGTTCGTTAAGAACAGTGGAGCAATTAGTTCAGGTATGGAAGAAGACTCGAAGGTTAAGACTAGGACTTATTCTTGACCAAGTCACCCTTGATTACTTGATTTGGAAAGCAAAGTGTTCTAGAGATATTATGCTCTTTCCAAATGATTTCTCATTTCAACAAGTAGACCCATGGGCTAAAGAATCATTGTCAGAAGTTGAGCTTGTTAAGCAAGAACTTAAAGCAAAAAAAGAGAAATTGAGAAAAAAAAATTTGGGACTCTAAAAAGAGATGTGACAACTAAAATATAAAGTGAAAGCTTAAGAAAGTAGACTAAAAAAAGCAATGTAAGATTGGGATGTGGCCGAAAATGATCTAAAAGATTTGTATCAAGAAAATAAAAAATACGAACCCAATTAAAAGAGGAAAAATGAGCTAGATTTGATGTTAGGCAACAAAGGGAAATGATTGAGCTTCAAGCAAAATGCAACGTTAGAAATACAAAGCCAAGAAAAATAAGGAAAAAGCCATCAAGATTTTTTGAGAACAGCAAAAGTGAAAAGGTTTGTATTCAACAGCTTCAGTAAGATTGATGGAATGCCAAAAGAAGAATGCTAAATTGAAGGCACAAATTAAAGATGAAAAAAGAAAACACCACAAAATACAAAAGGAGAAAGAATCACTCTGTCAAGTAATTCAAGAGATGGAATAGCAATTACAAAACCACAAAGACAATATTTCCACAATCATCAAAGAATGGCAAAATAGAGAAGAAAATTCAAGATACACTTGCAATCTTGAAGTGGATGCTAGTATGAAGTGGAAGGTAGAGAGCTTGGGAAGGCAATAATACATATAGCATTTGGCTAGTTAAATTAACAAAGTAATAAGGAAAGCAAGGGAGATGGTTGAAAGGGTAAAAGCTTTAATATAAGAAATCAACCCAACTGAAAGTTATGGGTAACATTTGTGAAACTTTTTAGTTGAAGCCAAGGATCACTATAAGCAGATTAAATGTTTCTATGGCTATAATGCTAAAATGATAGGCTTTCTGTAATAAAAAACTTGTTAGAATCAATGAAAAGCTGTAATGTTTAAGATATGTCTAGGAGTAAATACTTTTCAATGCATTCATGTATACATTTTACATATTTTTTCTTTCTCAATATTTTACCTCATTAAAATGATGTTTTCAAAATTAAAATAAAAATTATTTTGCTTTCACAAAAATAATGTCATCCTAATTTTTCAAATTGTGGTAATGAAAGGTTTAAGGATAGCTTAGCCATTGAAAGTTTGAAACCAATTTGCTCGCCACCCATATAATACATGATTACAAGTTAGAATTATGAAAAATTAGCGGGTAGCTAGGATAAAGAGAATGAAAAAAGCTCAAAAAGATATGCGACAACGAATGGTTGAAATGTAAGAAGAGATGCAAAGATAAATGATAGAGTTAAAAGAGTTAATAGGGGGCATAGCCAAAGCGAAAAGGTGTTGCTGAAGCCTCTACTGCAAGAGAAGAAAATTGACCCTAAGAAAATAATAATGTCAAAAAAGAGCCATTTTACCCACCCAAGTATATACCACCCCATGCTTGAGCTTTTCAATTGATGTATTTGTCGCATATGAGTAGGCAACCTTATCCATTCTCGAATGTGAACTTATTGGCTAATTAACAACCAAATCAAAGGTAATTTGAACATAACCTAGGATGTAATCTAATTAATCCAATTTTTATTCCCAATTTGGATGATCTTAGAGAGTAAGAGAAATTAATGGGCAAGTCAGAATCAGGAGAGAAAAAGAAATTCAACATAAGTATGACTTGCTAGAAGAGAGACTAAAAGCTGTTAAAAAAAGTAGTATCTTTAGCATTATTGATGCAAATGACCTTAGTTTGGTCCCAGACCTAATAATTCCATTAAAGTTTAAAACTTCTAATTTTAAAAAGTATGACGAAACTAAGTGTCCATCAAGCCATCTCACCATGTTTTGTCATAAGATGATAGGGCACATCGATAATGATAAGCTTTTGATCTGCTATTTTTAGGACAGCCTCACTGGGCTTATAGCTAGATGATATATACAATTAGATAGGAGTCACATACATTCTTGGAAGGACCTCACTAAAGCTTTTCTTGGCCAATACAAGCATGTATTAAACATGGCTTCTGATAGGTTGTCACCATAAAATATGGAAAAGAAAGCCAATGAAACTTTTAAGGAATATGACTATAGATGGAAAGATCTTGTTGCTCAAGTACAATCGCCTTTGATCAAAAAGGAAACAACACAATGATGCTTTTCATTAATATTCTCAAGGCACCGTAATATGATAAACTTGTTGGCAATGCAATAAAAAATTTTACTAATATGGTAATTCCTGGTGAAATGATAGAAAGTGTAATAAAAAATGTTAAGATCGAGACAGGTGATGCCTCTATTTTCAAGAAAGTAATGCCACCTAAGAAGAAAGATGGAAAGGCACATGTTGTGGCTTATGGGAATCAACCACCCAAAAATTTTATCCCATATCACCCCTACCTAACCTACCCACCTTATTACCCCACCACACATAATATTTTCCAAGGTCTATAACCATACCAACCAGTACCACCACTGAGATTCTATAAAGCTTTTACCCTTACATGTCTGCTTGTGCTATTGCACCCATAACCCAACCTGTTGTTCAGCCAAATAATTTGACAAGCAATCTTAGAGGTCTAAAGGTCACTTAAGAGAAAACTCCCCTTGATCCCATTCCTATGTCTTACACTAATTTGTTCTTTTAATTAGTAGTAATCCATTTCATTGCATCATACCTCATAAAACCATTGAAGCCTCCATACTATAAATAGTATGATCCAAATGCTCGGTGTGATTATCATGATTGGGTTGCAAGCCATTTCACAAAAAACTACACAGCTCTTAAATATAGAGTGCAACATTTGATCAAGAAAATATATGTAAATTTCAACACCAGTGAGAAGCTAAATGTTAATGAAAATCCTTTACCAAACTATGCTGGGCCAGCGATCAACGTAATAGTTGATGGTATAGTAAGGTGTGTTAAGAGAACCATTGATAAAGTTAAAATCTCGATGGGTCAAGTGTTCAAAAACTTGGTCAAAATTGACATGCTTCACCTAATTCCCTCAAAAGAAGAGATCCATTATAAAGACTATGATCATGTCCAAACATGTATCTATCACATGAATATAGCAGGACACTCAATTCAAAATTATGGCATGTTTCATCAAGTGCTACAAATAATGATAGATTCATCCTTGGTAGAGTTTTATAAAGAAGATGATCAAAACATAATGAATGCAACAGAATGAGGGTTTTTATAGAGTATACCTTTTAAGTTTATGCTTAAGTCAATGACAATTTATTGTAATGAAAAACCAAGTAGGGTGTAAGGGCAAAGCTTGATAATAAAGTAAAAGGAGGATCTTCAAAAAATATGTTCCCCAAGTTTATGCCTAAACCAATAACTATCTTCTGCAACCCAAAACCAAGCTTAGTGAAAAAATAGCCCATTTCTTTTCCCTTGCAACCTATAACAATTCGAGTCCCTAGCCCATTCCCTTATCATAGTAATAAAGTAGTGCCCTAGAAGTATGATTATAATGTCATGGCATAAGAATCAAATAACTGTCTTGTTGTAAATGACCCAAGTGCCACCAGTACTACAAATATAATTAGGGTAGATGGTATGACAAAGAATGGGAGATTTTATACTCTTGAAATGATAGAGAAGGCTCAAAAAAGAAAAGCTAAAAAAAGAGAAGAGATGTTGGAAGAAAGAGATAAAACTTATTCTGTAGTGGCTCAAGATGAATAATATAAAAAACCTATCACTAAAAAAAAAGCCTGTGAGTTCTTAAAGTTGATCGAACATAGTGAATATAACATTGTACAGTAGTTAAACAAGATGCCTACTCAAATTTCTTTGTTGTCGCTGTTATTGAATTTTGAACTACTTCAAAATGCCCTACTGAGAATGTTGAATCAAGCATATGTGGACTGTAATATCTCTGTTGAAAATGTTGACCATATTATGGGGAGTATTATGGCTCCAAATTTCATAACTTTCAATGATGATAAAATTTCACCAGAGGGATAAGGCAATACCAAGGCCTTCATATCACTACTATGTGTAAAGGCTATATTATAGCTAAAGTTCTTATTAACAATGGCTCTTTTTTAATCAATGCCATACCCATGATCACCCTAACAAAATTACCCATTGATGTATCATATATGAAGAACAACCATATGGTTGGGAGGACTTTTGATGGGTCTCGAAAGGAAGTGTTAGGGGACATTGAAATACCAATGCAAATTGGGCCATGCACTTTCTCTATAGAATTCCAAGTCATAAACATCTCATCATCTTATAGCTATCTATTGAGATGACATGAATTCATATGGTAGAAGCTGTCTCTTCATCTTTGCATCAAAAAGTAAAGTTTATAGTTGAGGATCAACTAATTAGTTTTTTTTAAGAAGAGAATTTATTGGTAACTAAGCCCATGACTGCTTCATATATGAATGTGCAAATGAGGTATTAGAGTGCTCTTTTAGATTTCTTGAATTCATTAATGTAACTTATGTGGAGAAAGGATCGAAGGCACACACTTCATGCTTATCAAGTATAACCGGATGGTTGTTAAACAAACACTTGGTAAAGAATGGCGTGTTCGATACAAACTTGGAAAAAATTTGTAAAGAATCAAGGAGCTATCGTAAGTATTTAAAAATAGGGAAAGGTTTGGATTAGGATTTAAAGTCACTGTAATAGAAAGAAAGAGAGCCATAGTTGAAAAGAGAAAAAAAAATATTAGTGCAGCTTAAGGGACATGAGCCAGAATATATAAGAATAATTATCCCTTACCTCTATGATATATTTCATTCAGGTGGATATATCCACTCTAATCTACTGAAAGTTACACAAAAAGAACCTATGCTGAATATAGAAAAAGCCTTTTTCAAACTCTATATCTATATGGTGAGAGATACAACAACAATTATTTAGAAAGATAAGCTTCTTGTTTATCCATGTTCTCCAGGTGATGAGCTGAATAATTGGAAATCAATGAAGTTGGTGGTTATCCTTAGATCTTTCACAAAGTAATATAGTGAGTTAATTTTCCCTAATGCTTATGCCCAATAGCATTTGAAAGAATTTTTTATGGGCTTATCTTTTCATTATCATTTCAATAAAATGACTAGTGTTTTGCATTTGTGTTTCCTCTGTTATTTCATTCATTCAAAGTTACAATGTCATTTTCTTTTTCTTTTCCCACACATACGCTTACATCCTTTTAATTTCACTTATTTTTAGGTTTTCAAATAATGAATACAAGGATAATCATGATGACAATCGAAGATTTCACTTTGAAAAACTTATTCACATTGATGAACTTGATAATGAAAAAGATTTAGATGAGCAAAATTTGCCTTTTGATTTATTCAAACTAATGGAATAAGAAAGGAAACAAATTGAACCTCATATAGAAGCTACAGGCATAGTTAATTTAGGTGATTGAAAAATAAGAAAGAGATTAAGATGGGCACATCCTTTTTACACAAAAAAAAAAGGAGGTTGGAAAATTTGCTTCATGAGTTTGTTAATGTGTTTGCATGGTCATACCAAGATATGCCAAGACTCAGTTCAGATATTATAGAACATCAATTACCATTAGAACATCGATTGCCATTACAATAGAAATTGAGGTGCATGAAGCCAATCATGTTGTTAAAAATAAAAAAAGAAGTAAAAAAATAATTTAATGTAGGCCTTTTAGAAGTAGTCAAATACCCAGAATGGGTAGCTAATGTAGTCCCAGTTCCCAAGAAGGATGAAAAAGTTTGGATGTGCGTAGACTATAGAGATTTGAATAGAGCTAGCCCGAAAGATAATTTTTCTTTATCCCATATTGACACTCTTGTGAATAACATTGCTAAGCACTTCATATTCTCTTTCATGGATTATTTTTCTATA
Organism: Durio zibethinus; assembly: GCF_047325235.1. Classification (NCBI taxonomy): domain Eukaryota; kingdom Viridiplantae; phylum Streptophyta; class Magnoliopsida; order Malvales; family Malvaceae; genus Durio; species Durio zibethinus. The sequence goes on from NC_143174.1 coordinate 12,157,288, forward strand.
TATAACCAAATTAAAATAGCCCCTACTAATATTTTAAAAACTATGTTTATTGCCATGTGGGGCACGTTCTGTTATAAAGTTATTCTTTTTGGGTTGAAAAATGTATGAGCTATTTATCAAAAAGCTATGGTAACCTTTTTTCATGACATGATGCATAAAGAAATAAAGGCATATATGGATGACATGATTGCAAAATCTCGTAAAAGAGAAGACCATGTTACAAAATTCACAAAGCTATTCAAAAGATTACAAAAGTATTAACTCAAGCTAAACCTAGCTAAGTGCACATTTGGTGTTAAGTCAGAAAAATTGTTAGGGTTTGTGGTTAGTAAGAGGGGCATTGAAGTTGATCCAGATTAGATACTCACCATCCAAAACTTATCTCCCCTATACACGTAAAAGGAAATAAGGGTTTTTCTGGGAAGGTTGAATTACATTTCCTTCTTTATTTCTCAACTTACTTCTAAATGTGACCTAATTTTCAAGTTGCTTCAAAAATATGATCCCGAAAAATGGGATGAGGAATGTCAATATGCCTTTGAAAGGATTAATGAATCCCTATCAAATCCACCAAGGTTAGTGTCGCCTGTTATAGAAAAACCATTGATTTGTATATCAAGGTATATGACTATTTTATGGGATGTGTGTTGGGGTAACAAGATGAAACGGTCAAGAAAGAGTACATTGTTTATTACTTAAGTAAGAAGTTCACTGAATATAAGTCTAAATATTCCCAATTGGAAAAAGTGTGTTGCATATTAGCTTAGACAGCCTACACACTCAGGCAATATATGCTATACCATACTACTTGGTTTATAGTAAGGTTGGATCCTCTTAAGTATATTTTTGAAAAACTATCATTGTCAGAAAGGTTAGCAAAATGGCAAGTCATGCTCTCTGAATATAATATTGTAAATGTGTCATAAAAGGTGACCAAAAAAAGTGTGTGTGATAGCTAAATTCCTTGCAGAGCGTGCAATTGATGATTATAAGCCTATCAAATTGAACTTTCTCGTTGAAGATTTAATGATCATCTCCTAAATGGAAAAAAAGGAACCAATCAAAAAACCATGGAAAATGTTCTTTAATGGAGCTTCAAATGCTATAGGGCATGAGATTAGAGCAATTTTAAGATCCCCTGATGGAAATTATTATCCAAGCACTACAACGTTGGATTTTAATTACACCAACATTATGGTAGAATATGAAGCATGCATAATGGGCCTACAAATGGCAATTAAAAAAAAGATTGGAATGTTAGAAGTTTATGGAGACTCAGCCTTGGTAATTTATCAACTAGTGGTGAATGGGAAACAAGAGATTCAAAGTTGGTACGATACCAAAAGTATGTGGTAAATTTGATCAAAAAAATTAAAAAGGTCTAATTTCGTCATGTACCTCGAGAAGATAATCAAATAGTTGATGTTCTAGTTATGTTGGCTATGATGTTTAAAGTGTGTGATAAGATGGAAATTCAACCTATTTGGTTAAATGTGCAAGGATCACTGACATATTATTCAACTATTGAAGAGGAGATTGATGGTTTGCCTTGGTACTATGATATTATGCAATATGTCAAGCACCAACAATATGCAAAAAATACATCAAAAAATGACAAATAAATTGTTAGAAGATTGGTTATGCTATTTTTCCTTAATGAAAAAATTTTGTACAATAAAAGTCAGGATCAAATGTTATTAAAATGCATGAATGTTGTTGAAGCCAAGAAAATACTTCAAAAAGTGCATAAAGGAACTTATAGAGCACATGCAATGGCCACATGATTGTTAGACAAATCATGAGGGCAAGTTATTATTGGTTGATAATAGAGAGTGACTATATCACTATGCTAAAAAATGCCATAAATGCCAGATTTATGCAAATAAGATTTATGCTCATCCAATCCTTTTACATGTTCTCACACCTCCATGGCTATTCTTCATGTGAAGAATGGATGTAACTGGACTCGTCACTCCAAAAGCTTCAAATGGACATCGATTCATCTTTATAGTGATTGATTATTTCATAAAATAGGTCAAAACAGCTTCTTATGCTAATATGACAAGGACAGTGGTATGCAAGTTTATAAAAAAAAAAGATAATATATTGATATGGTCTTCCAAAAAAGCTCATTTCTAATAATGCTCATAATTTGAATAATAAGATATTAGCAGATGTTTGTACTTAGTTTAAAGTGAAGCACGAAATTCAATTCCATATCACCCAAAGATAAAAGTAGCAATAGAAGCTTTCAATAAAAATATCAAGAGAAAAATAGAAAAAATGACTGATACTTATAAGGACTGGCATGAAAAGTTACCTTTCGCACCGTCTGCTTATAAGATATCAATGCGCACATCTACTAAGGCCACTCTTTTTTTGCTCGTATATGAGATGGAAGCTATGCTACCAATCGAGGTGGAGACTCTTTCTTTAAGGATCTTGATGGAAGTAGATTTAGAAGAAGTAGAATGGGTCTAAAATCATTACGAACAATTAAACTTTATTGAAGAAAACACAGCTCTTTGCCATGGTCAGTTGTACCAAAAAAAATGATGTGGGCATATGACAAAAGAGTTCAATTTAGGTATTTTCGTGAAAGAGAATTGGTTTTAAAGAAAATTCTTTTAAATCAGCATGATAATCGAGGAAAATAGATGCCAAATTGGAAGGGTCCATAGGCTTTTTTAGGTGAAGTACTAATCTTGGCAAAGATTAATGTGGATGACTTGCCAAACTCGATAAATTCGAATGCTGCAAAAAACCACTTTGTTTGAGAATGAGATAGAAAAAGAAAAAAAAACAAAAAAAATCAAAAGTGAAAGAGAATCATAATTAAAAACCCAAAAATGGCAATTTGAGTTAAAAAGAATTATCTAAGTTAAAAACCTGAAAATGTGGCTTAGATACAAAGGAAATATCCAAGTATAGGGAGACAATATCTAATACAATGAACTCGAAAGGATCAGGTGTATTAATGGAATGGGTTTTTAAAAGGAAAATTTTGGAATGGTGTTCATGATTGTTTGAATATTCACTATCTAAATATAATTCCCGTGTTTAAACTAGAGTTCAAACTTCTCACTGGATGTGTCCTTATACCTTTCTATAATCACATTTCTCTAATTTACCTTACTTTTTGATAATCTTCATTCTCTCAAGTAGAAGAAATGCTAATTCATTACACTATTCATGAAATTTGGAATATGATAAATGATTGATAATATTCATAAAAGGTTTTACATTTTTTTGTGAAAATCAAGGATAACAAAGTGAAAAGAATAACAAAAAAAAGGGAGATTTGGAAAAGCATCTATTTTCAAACTCATCAAATCAAAGTAAAAACTTGTTGAAAGTAGTGTTGGATAATGATATTAGCAAATGATCATTGTAGTTCATAAGAAAGCAGCTTATAGAATATGTAAACCAGGATTGAGATTGGTTGTTTTGGAAAAAATGAAAATTAGAAAAGATTGACTTGAAGAACCTTGTTATCACAATTTGGATGCATCATATTGGTTTCCAATAATACTTGTATTACATGTATTACATTCATTGCATTCATGAATTATGTTTAATATATTCTTTAAAAAAACTTGAACTTTATTTTTTTTAATGAAGAATCATTCAAGTAAAAGACTGAAGTATGAGAAATGATTTTGAAAACAATCACAACTTGTGAAACCATTGAGCTAAAACATTATGAGTCATTTCCAAACCAGTTACAAAATTTAAAAAAAAAGAGAGAGAGAGAGAAAAAAAAAGATTTTTAATGTTTCAATACCTCTATGTAAAGGAAGCCATTTGCAAAGTTTCAAAGCCTCTGTTTAAAAAAAGTCATTTTCAAAATTTCAAAATCTTTGTTTAGAAGAAGTAATTTTCAAACAAGATTTTTTAAAAGTTTCAAAGCCTCTATTTAGGAAGAGCCATTTTCAACATTTCGAAACCTTTGCTTAGAGGGAGCAATTTTCAAACAAGATTTTATAAAAATTTTAAAGCCTCTATTTAGGGAGAGCCATTTCCAAAGTTTCAAAACCTTAGTTTAAATGGAGTAATTTTCAAACAAAAATTTTTCAAAAGTTTCAAAGCCTTTGTTTAGGGGGAGCCATTTTAAAAGTTTCAAAACCTTTGTTTAGAGGGAACAATTTTCAAACAAGATTTTTTAAAAGTTTCAAAACCTCTATTTAAAGGGAGCCATTTACAAAGTTTCAAAGCCTCTATTTAGAGGAGTAATTTTCAAGCAAGATATTTTTAAAAAGTTTCAAAACCTCTATTTAGAGGGAGCCATTTTCAAAGTCTCAAAACCTCTATTTATAGGGAATAATTTTCAAACAAGATTTTTTAAAAGTTTCAAAGCCTCTGTTAAAAAAGAACCATTTTCAAAGTTTCAAAGTCTCAGTTTAGGGGGAACCATTTTCAAAGTTTCAAAACCTCTATTTAGGGGGAGCAATTTTCAAATAAGATTATTTAAGTTTCAAAGCCTTTGTTTAGGTGGAGCCATTTTAAAAGTTTTCAAAACCTCTATTTAGAGGAAGCCATTTTTAAAAAAAAAAAAATCTCAGAAGTATCATCCGGATAAAATTATTGTTTATGTCTTTATATTATTTTTTATTCTCATAAATATTCAAAAAGGGGTAGCTATAGACACTGCATTTTTGTCTAGGACATTTTAGTATGGTTAAACCAAGCCCTTTTACAACCCATAAAAACACCCACAAGTTGGCCTATTTAGAGATTCAAACAAAGCCCATTTGAAGCCTGTAAAAAGGCCTTTTTAAGAGCCTATAAAATGCATTGATATTTATGTCTATAATAAACAAAGAAAAAAGAGACCCATATTATTACTGTCAAACTCATTCGCATATGATTTATATGGATGATACCTTGTCACATGGATACATGAGATAAAAAGAATAAATGAAACAAATAAACCCCAAAGCAACTCTTTTCAAAATTACATAAAACTTTATCAAAATAAATAGAACCAGTGTCAATCCTCAAAGTTCACAACCTAATTAGAATCAATGTAGTTTAAAAATAAATTTGGTGATTTTTAAAACATTAAAACTTTTTTATTGCACTATAGAAGTATAAAATTACTAAAATGCCCTTTAGGGGTATTTTAGTAATTTGACCTTCCCGAGCTTGGATTTTCATGAAACTTTTCAAATCTTAATTTCATAATATTTCATGACTTTTTGTGCATTTGAAATCACAGCAAAACCCCAAAAAGTATGAAATTACCAAAATACCCCTGTAAGGGTAATTTCATAATTTAGCCTTCTCGAGCTTTAATTTTCATGAAACTTTTGAGATCTTAATTTCATAATATTTTTATGATTTTTAACGCATTTGAAATCATAGTAGTACCTCAAAAAGTGTGAAATTATCAAAATATTCCTATAAAGGTATTTTCATAATTTAACATTCCTAAGCTCGAATTTTTATGAAACTTTTCATATCTTAATTTTATAATATTCATGATTTTTTATTTTTTAAAATACCAAAAATGAGCATGGGAACAATGATTTCTAAGAAAATAACCTAAATACCAAAAACTTTGCAATATGGGTAAAATGGTCCTTCCATGGGTTTAGAGGCAATAAAAATTTAATCTCTCATTGATCTTGATCCAATAGCCAAAGTTTGTTCCTTGAAAAAAAAAAGATTTTGACCTTTGGATGAGATTTGATCAAGGGCATATACTCACCAAGAAAAGAAGATATTTTTTAGGGGACTCTTAAAAAACTGGAGAGAGGTTTTCCAAAAAGGAAAAAGAGAGCAAGAAGAAAGAAACGGAGGCATGTAAAAAGAAAAAGAAAAAGAAAATGCTAAGAAAAAAAAAGGAAAAAAGAAAGCCAAAAGGTAAAGGTTTCTAGAAAGCTAAAACAAAAGAAAAAAAAAAACAAAAAACAAAAAGGATAAAGAAAGTTTGAGGAACACTAAGGAATTTTCTGTAGAAACAAGGTTTAGAAATGGTAAAGGAGGGAATCAATAAAAAAAAGGGGTGGAAACTTTGTCAAAAAAGAAAATAGTTTGTTTAAATGGGAAACTATATTTTGGTTTTGGTCAAGCTTGTTGTAGAAGCTTAAATCTTCATCCTGTCATGGTATGCCATCTTTTCTCTTTTTTTCACATGGGATCATATTCAGGAACTTAAAGCTCCATTATTTTCATGTTGGTTGTCTTTACTTTTAGGTTCACAGAAGCCTAGGGCTTCAGTTTGTGCCATGGTTACTTATTTTCCTTTTTGCAAAGGGGTTAGTATGGTTATAGTTTGTGTTGCGTGTGGCTCTCCCATGAAGGCTTTAAGCTTTATCGCCCCTATATTCATTGTTTTGTTTCCTGCATATAGTTTGTGTGGTGTCTATTATTTTGTTCAGTCTCAAAATTTAAAGTTTCAAATATTTCGTTGCTGCTAAGGATGCTATTGGAAAGTTTTAGGTTTTATTTTCTTTTGATCTTGTTTATTGGTGTAATTAGTTTAAGTCTCCTACTCCTTCGAGGTCTGCAAAACCCTCTCAATGCCTTCAGATTTTACTATAGAAATGGGATGTTTTTGTTCTTGGGGCAAGGAATTCATGAAAGCTAAAAATAGGCTTCCTCATTTTATCGTGCATGATGGTTTAAAATAAAGGAGAAATAGTCACACCAAAAAGAAAATAAAAGCTTTGCCTTTTTATTTGGGGGCCAACTAGCTTTTGGACTTGATAAGTATTGGTTATGGATGGCCCAACATTTTTATATGCCCACACACATTTCTTCTACGTTACTTCAATAAATTACAATTTTTAATTTCATGCATTTTATTATTTCTTGATTGATTGGATTCCTACGCTTATCATAACTTGATGCAATTTAATATTTCATGTTTTAATTTACTTCAATGCACTTTATTTCTCACACACTTTAGATTCATACACAAAAATAATAATTAAATGAAAAATATTTCAATGATGATATTTTAAAGAAATCCAAGTAGCGATTTTCTAAAAATGCCTAGGTGATGATGCATTTTCTAAATACTACTAAACTAATGGAATATTTAAGAAAATATCTAATACACAAAAGTTTTCATTCTTTTATCTTCTTAAGGATATGTTTAAAATAAAAATATTTTTAGTTATGCTTTGACATTTGAAAATTGTGATTATTTAAAAAAAAGAGTAATAACAATGTAATTGAAAATTAAAAATTAAAAATTTAGATTAAAATATAAGAAAGAAAAAAGTAAATGAAATTTCTGTGAATGGGATTTTAAGAAAGTCTAAGTAAAGATTTCTAAGAAATCTCTAGGTGAGAAAATTCTTCTAAAATACCATCAAACTATCAAGGTATCTAGAAAAATTTTCAATAAAAGATTTTATTTATTTTGTTCCATTTTAAAGTTTTTAATGATAATTGTGAAATAACTAAAAATATTAAAATAAAATTAAAACAAATAATGAAAGAATGATAAATATTATATTTTTTTCATACACATATTTTGCTTTATTGTCTTGCATTATATGATCTTATGTGTAAATGAAATTTTCAATGATAGGACTCTTGGAAATCCAAGCAATGATTCCTGATAATTCCTAAGTGAGAAAAAATTTTTAAATTAAAATAAATAATGAAAGAATAATAAATATTATATTTCTTTCAGATGCATATTTTGCTTTATTGTCTTGCATTATATGATCTTATGTGTAAATGAAAATTTTGATGATGAGACTCTAAGAAATCCTAGTAGTGATTCTCGAGAATTCTTAAGTGAGAAAATATTTCTAAAAGTTATTAAAGTATTGGAATATTTAGAAACTTTTTTTAATACAAAATTTTTTTAATTAAATTGAACAATTCTCGTAAAAAGATAAAAAAAAAATTATACATATTTATAAAAGCATCTTTTTAATAATAATAAAATTAAGTAATAAGAATTTTCGATGATAGGATTTTAGAAAATCCAAGTAATAATTCTCCGGAATTTTTTAGGTGAGAAAAATCTTCTTAAAATTACCAAAGTATTGAAATATTTAAAAGTTTCTTTTCAATATGAAATATTTTTATTTTATAATTATTTTTTGTAATTTTAACAGTTTTTCTTAATAAATAAAAATGTGTTTTTTGGGAAATAAATATATTTGTAAATAATTATATTATTACACAACTTTTAATAATTTAAAAAAATAAAAAAACCAAACGAAAAATCTTCAAAGATGAGATCCAAAAGAAATTTGATTGGTGAGTCTTTAAGAATATTTAGGTAAGAAAACTTATCTAAAATGCTACCAATGTATTGGAGTATTTCAATTAATTTTTTATAAAGATTTCTCGTTGGTTTGTAAATGGCATAGAAATGAGTTTCAAAAAACACTATTTGTTTTTAAAAATTATAGATATCATATTTTATAAAAATAAATTTGAATTTTCGAGGATAAGATTTTTGAGAATTACAAGTAGCAATTCTTAAAAATTGTTTAAGTAAGATGGTTCATTTTAATATTGCTAGAGTATTGAAATCTCTTTAGGAATTTTTCAATATAAAGTTCTTATTTATTTTTCAACCATACTAAAAACATAAAAATATGTTTTTTTTTTTACAATAAATAAAACTAGGAAAATTAAACTTTAAATATCAAAATTAAAACCATTTTAGTCATAATTAAAAGATAACACAGAATTAATTGGTACCATTTTAAACGGGCATCGTGGGGGTGCTAATCCTTCCCTACGCTAACCAACTCTCAAACTCAAACTGTTTTCGCTAACCTAAAAATTATCTTTTTAATAAATTTTAATTAGTTTTAAAATTTTATTAATAATATAAGTTTTAATAGGTGGCCAATCACACCTAGCAAAAAAAATTAGTAGCAACTCCATCTTTTGTTTTCAAATTCATCACCAGCCCCTTAAAACCATTATTGCAATGCAATGTATGGCTATTCCTTCTCCTTTTTGTAATTTTTAAACGTCACTTTCTTTAGTAATTCTCTTTCAATTTTCAACCAATGAGAAGTATTTTAATTACCAATTCATCCATGTAAAAATCCAAAAACTTCCAGCATAAATAGTTGTTCCAAAAATTGCTCCTATTACTTTTTCTCCTAATTAGCTCATTCAACTTTACTAAAAAGATGAAAAACACTTAAAGAGATAAAAAGCGTTTTTTAAACAAGAAAATTATAAAGAATAAAACTTGAATTGAAGTTCTCTCAAGCTCAAATATGCAAAGGAAGTAATAAAAAAAAATGAAGAAAAATCTCCCAAAAGTGGTAATTAAACAAGCTTCACACTAGGTTCGACCAAATGGGGATGTTTAGCACCAAAATGCATCCAAATTGAATCCAAAACAACATTTTTTCCTATTTTTTTGATATATTTACCTACACATTGAATATTTAAACAATTAGGAGTATTTTTGCCACATTTTCTCAAGGATCAAGCAAATATTAATCATAAAATGCCTTTAAAAGGTATTATAAACTATTAAAATTTAATTGTAATCACACCCCCAAACTTAAGCTTTTACTTGTCCTTAAGCAAAACAAGATTGAGCAAGAATCATCACTAACTTCCATTGACTCATTCGACATGAATACCTCATGGATTGACTAATGGATATAACTAAAGCAAAATCATGATCATAGGCTAGTCTACAAGAATCAACCTAGACTAAGTTCTTTTCTAATTATGGTTCCAAATGCAGGTAATACATCTCTCAAATTCTTGCATGAAATCTAATAATGTCATGTAAAGCATGAGAATTCTAAAACAAAGATCAATAAAGTGTGATCATATTTTATATGTTTGCCTATCACATATCTTTCCCCTAATATAGATAAACACATGAAGATGATTTAAGACTTTATAAGCTTGTAATGTAAGGCTAGGGTTAAGGTATGATAAAAGTCATTTTAAGTTTAAGTACTCTAACTATGCATTACTTTGTCTAAATCACTCATCAAGAGCTTTCAAGAGATAGAAGTTAAAACATATCTAAAGAATCACCCCCAAACTTAATTTTTGTCATAATTTTTTCTTTATTTTCTTCACTATTTTACCATTTTTTTTTCATTCATTCTTTTTCTTTTCCTTTTCGCAATTGTTTTTCTTTTAGGATATAAGCTCTTTTTGCTTGCTTATTTTCTTTCTTTATTCCTTCTTTATTTTTCTTTTTTTTTTTTCCAAGTCCACTTTTTCTTTTCAATGATGCATAGTTCAAAGATGATATATGCATGTTCTAATGTTCATAGGGTAAAAGACTAAAAGATAAATAACGTAAGAACAAAGGCTTGGGTTTATAATGTGGTTTCTTGATAAAAAAAATGCATTAATAGGCTCAAAAAGGTTGACTATAGAAAAATTAATTAAAGTTAGCTTGAAAGGCTCAATCTTTCAAAAGATGTCCTATATCATTTCTCTAATCACATGTCTTCTAAGATTTTACCTTAAAAGATGATCAAAACAAATTATAAAACATGAAAAACAACTTCAAAGACCAATGAAAAAAAATTCCATGCTCACATAATCATGCACTAGATGAAAAAAATGCAATTCAATGATTCGAGTATTAACTCACAAATGAAAACTCATACTAACAAAGTCACTAAACCTAATCATCATCTTATATTTCACACAATATTTAATCTTTTTCTAAAGTTATATTCATTCTTAAACTCTACCTATCATTAGCTTTTATGAAGAATGCATGTTCTCTAATCTAAAGCTATGCTAAGGCTACATACACTAAGTAACTATCATAAACTTTGTACACTAAAAAGTGAGCTAATCTACAGAAGAGTATATCAAAAAATGATATTAGACTAAGGCAATATTCTCAATCCAATCCCTGGCAATAGCCCCAAAAACTTGATTGGTGATTTTTACAAATATATAGGCCATATCAAATAATAAAGTGATAAAGTTGAGTTATTGTCCCATAGAGATTGGTTTCGAATCAATTAGCCTAAATACCTATTATCAACACACTCTTGTTATAGTTAGTTCTATCAAAAGTTTGAAGTTTTTCTAAGCTATGCATGAAAGTAAAGAAATGAGTAGAAAATTAAATGCATAAATCGAAACTAGCTAAAGCATAAGCAATAAAACATAACAATAAGTAAAACAATAGCATAAAAGCATGAAGTAAATTCAAACACTAAATGAACTCAAAAGTAAAGTAAAGGACATGAAACATAAAGCATGAATAAAAAAAATAAAAAAAAGTGCAAGTGAAAACCGAAACTAGTAACTAGTTCAACTAAAATGTAAAGGCAATTTGAAAAGTAAATGATCTAACCTAATGCAAGTATTTGAATGTAAGCAAACTTTAAAAATAATAAATCAACTTGAATTAAAATGCAAGAAATTGAAATTACTTGAAATTAAATGCAAGAAAATGTAAAATGCATGGAAGCCAAAACCTATTCTACATGTTGAAATTTAAATGTGCTTAAACTTAAAACATAGATCTATAACTCTTGAAAGTAAATGAACTTGAACTGAGCTAAGAAACTTTAAATCAACATGTAAACAATAAATGTAAGTAAAAAAATCAACAAAACCAATGCATTAACAAGCTTAATAAACTTCAACAAAAAGTAAGAGCTAGAAATGTAAAAATAGAACAACCGAAAGTAAATAAGCCAAATAACTATTAAAAATAGCAATTTAAGTGCAAGGAATTGAAATTGAGCAAGTAAACAAGTAAAGGAACAAGATCAAATCAAGGAAAGAATGGATTGATTGCCTATCTAGGAAAAAAGACACTACAAGTGTTGTCATTACTTGTTGCTACCTTTGTTGCCAACTTCCCAGTCAAAACTTCTAAGACTTTTAGAAATTTTCTAGAATTAAAGTGCATTGAATTGAGAGTTTGTAGAAAAAAAAAACTAGAACAAAAATATCATAAAAAAACATAAAGATCTAAACTAAAAACTAAAAGCAAAATAGGAGTTGAAAATTACTAAACAACATTTTTGCCAAAATTCTCACAGATCACGCTAAAAATTAAGGGAAATTACACTAAAAATAAGTAAAAAAATGCTAAAATTTTAGTGCAATCAAACCCTTGAACTTAAGCTTTTGTTTGTCTTCAAGCAAAACAAGATTGAGCAAGAATCATCATATACTTTTAATGCTTCATTCAACATGAATGCCTCATGGATTGATTAATGGATATAACTAAAGCAAAATCATGAACATATGCTAATGTACAATAATTAACCTATGCTAAGCTCATTCTCAACTATGGTTGCAAGTGCAAGCAATACATCTCTCAAATCCTTACATGAAATCTAATGATGTTATGTAAAACATGAAAATTCAAAAATAAAAATCAATAAAGTGTGATCAAGTTTCGTATGTTTGTTTATCACATCTCTCTCCACTAATATAGATAGACACATGACTAAAGACCATTTAGGACTTTCATAAGCTTGTAATGAAAAGGCTTAGGTTAAGGTATGATAAAAGACATTTTAGATTCAAATGCCCCAACTATGCATTACTTTATCTAGGACCATTCATTGTTGAGCTCTTAAGGTAAGAATAGTAAAGCTTATCTAAAGATTCACCCCTAAACTTTGTTTTTGCCCATTTTTCTTTCTTTTCTTCCTTTCTTTGCTTTTTTACCACTTTATTGTTTTTACTTTCTTTCTTTTTTTTCTTTTACAAGCTAACTTGATTTTTTTTTCTTTCTTTTCATTTTTTTTAAGCTCCACCCTTTTTCCCTAATAATGTATAGCTCATAAATGATGCATGAATGTCCCAATGTATATAAAGTAAATGACCAAAAATATAGGAAATATCAACTCAATGGCTAGGCTTGTGATGTGGTTTCAAAATAAGGAAAGGATTTCATTAATCTTGAATGGGGTGATTATAGAAAAATTAAATCAAGGTTGGCTTTAAAAGTTTAATCGATCTAAAAATGGCCTATATCATTTCCCTAATCATGTGTCCTTTAGGATTTTGCCTCAAAAGATGATCAAAACAAATTCTAGAACATGAAACATAACTTCAAAAACCAATGAAAAAAATCTCATGCTCACATAATCAATCACTAGGTAAAAAATGTAATTCAATGATCAAAGTATTAACTCACAAATGAAAACTCATGCTTAAGAAGTCACTAAACCTAAGCATCATCTTATATTTCACACAATATTCAATCTTTTCCTAAAGCTGTATTTGTTCTCAATCTCTACCTGTCATTGGCTTCATGAAGAACTAATAAAAAAAAGCTAACTAATGATTTGAGCGATAACAAGTCATGCTTAATTTTAAGACAAAACTTAAGGAAAGTTCAAAAAAGTTTCCAAAAATTTTGAACAATTTTTTCATGCCCCCAAACTTAACAACATATTGTCCTCAATATGTAAACATTAAGAAATAAATCACAAAAGAAACAAGGAAACTCTCCTATCATATTGTAAGTGTGGTGGCTAAATGTCCCATGAATGTTTTGTTGAAGCTATTGAATCTTTTTTTCAAGCTCTTATTCATCCTACAAAATAAAGAAAACAGCTACACAAAGAAACTACATCAATATGTAAAAGAAAAACATAACCTAATGAACAAATGAACAAATGAATAAGGAAAAACTAAGCAATATAACTAAATGAACAAATGAAATCAACAAAAAGAAACATCTATAAACAAACATGAATAAAAACAAACAACATGTAAAGTAAAACTTAAGTTTCTTCCTAAGAAGCACTTTCAAAAGCTAGACTATAAAACAAGCTTATAACTATATATTCATAATGATCACTCTACACTTAATTACATAATCCAACAATTTAATAACCTCTCTCTTAACCATCTCATTCAAAATAGGGTTTAATAGTGGATCATGTGGGCAACGAGGAGTAACAATGAAATTTTAAACAAAACTTTTAACCTTACACCTAGAAGAACTTAGGTAAGTAGGTTTCGATTTTAAAATCCAATCAACTGGCATCTCATCAACATTAGCCAAATCATATCCTTCTAGCATTAAATCCACACCCTTCTTTCTAGAACTAAAGATTTAATCATTTTAGAGAGAGTGTTAGAATCAACTAAAGGCTTGGCACTATGAGGTAGTATAAATTGACAAGTAAATATCATCAATATCTCATCATCAGCATCATCATCATTCAAATTCATATCCTCTACCTCATCAACTATAAGAGATTCCTTAAAATGCGAGATAGGGTGTTCTAAGTGAAAAACATCATCAACTAATTGCTAACTACCTTTAACCTCGAGCACTCATTATAATCATTAGAGTATTTCAAAACCTTGAAAAATTAAATTAAACCTTTTGATCTTAAGCTTACATAATGAATTACCCTTTCTGTACATCAATCAAAATTGACCAATGGCTAAAAAATTTTCCTTAGAATAATCTAGATCTTACGGTCCACCTCATTATCTACAACCACAAAATCCATATGAAAAATGAATTTATCTACCTTCACCAAAACATCTTCCACAATCCTTCTAGGGTATTTTAGTGACCTGTTAGTCAATTATAAAGTAACAAAGGTGTGCTTAGCCTCTTCTATGCCTAATCTCTGAAAAATAAACCAAGACATCAAGTTAATACTAGCCCCTAGGTTATACAAAACTCTATTAAAAGACATATTACCTGTGGTACATTGTATGGTAAAACTATCAGGATCTTTTAACTTCTTAAGTAGTCTTTTTTTAATCAAAGGTCTATATTCATTAGTAAGTGCAACTATCTCATAATCTTCTAGCATACTTTTGCAAGAGATAATGTCTCTTATTAAATTTCACATAGGTAGTTATTTGCTCCAATTCATCCATAAAATGGATGTTATTATACAACTTCTTAAACACCTCTAAGAATTTAGAGAATTACTTTTTCTCTTTTTACTTTTGAAACCTTTAAGAAAAAGAAATGTAAAGTCTAAGTAGCTCAATTTTAGGAAGATCAGGCCTAGATGAATTGAGTACTGAACAATATGTTAGTGTCTAAGGTAACTAGTATGGCCTACACCTTTATCTACCTTCTTGCTCTTACTTTTTTTTTTACCTAGGTCTCCTTCAAGCTCATCATCATCAAATTTTTTTATTACTATATCTTGGGAACGTATTTGGACCAAGCCACTAACTATCTGCCTTTCACTCCTAAATGTAATTATTTTGCACTACTCATTTCCCTCTTTTCTATAATTGACTTTTTATGCTACTAGGTAGAGTTCCCTAGGGTTAGGTACAAAGAAATGCAGCTAACTGACCTATATGGGTTTCTAGGTTCTTAATTAAAGTAGTTTGGTTTTGAAACATAGTGTTTTAGGTTTGTATGAAAGAGATCTGGGTTTTGATCATAGAACCTAAAAGATCATCAACTAAGAGTTTTTTCTCAAAAGGTGGCATAGGTGGATATAAATGTGTGTACTATTATGGGTATGGCTGCTACTGATATAGAATAGGCTGCCATAAACCTTAAAGGTTTATGGTCTAATATATTGAGGATGCTATGGTGCTTGAATATACTGAATTGATATTGGATTACTTTGTTGCTGCTCTAAGCCAAAACTAGGTTATTCTTCTTGCATGTGTTATATGTGAAAGCATAAGAGTTGTTGGGTTGCCTAGGGTTTTGTCCTTCATAATGGATACTCTATTGATAAGTACGACAAGTGTCACCCAGAAGACCTACCCCGCATACCTTATACAAAGCTATAGAACTATGAGTAAACTTAGAATAACTAAGACTTGGTTCCAAAGATATAACTTTAAGGTTCAGGGATTCTAAAGATTTAGCTAGGGAACCTACCCTAGCACTCAACTTTGTAAGCTCCCTAAGTTCATACACCTTTAAAGCTTTCTTAAGATGTTGTTTATCTTACAACCACTAACAATTATTGCTAGCCATATCCTCTATCAGATCATAAGTATTATCAGAAGTTTTACTCATTAAGGCATTTCTTACTACAGCATCTAGTATGGTCTTATTATTTGATACCAATCCATTGTAAAAGATTTAAACCTCTAGCTATTTCAATAGTCCATAGTATAGACACTACCTTAAAAACTCCTTGTATCTTTCACACATCTCATGCAAGTTTTTCGAGTCATGTTGGGAAAAGGTTGTGATCTTATTTCTAAGCTTGACAGTCTTGGTAAAAAAAAAGAACTTAGCCATAAACTTCTAAACTAAGTCATCCCAAGTAGTGATGAAATCTAGTGGCATCGAGGATAACCAACTCTTAGCTCTATCTCTGAAGGAAAATGAAAATAATCTAAGCTTAATGGCATCAACACCATTATATTTGAAAGTATCACATATCTCTAAAAAGTTTCAAATTCGGGTCCTTATTTGTATGATTACTAAATTGCACTGATTGTTGTATCATTTGAATAATTACAGGTTTAATCTTAAAGTTATTGGTTTGTATGGCTAGCCTCCTAATGTTAGGTTGAAATCCATTAAGATTAGACATAGCATAATCCCTAAATGCTTTAGTGTATTTTTCAACCACTGTGATGGCAGGATCGGGTTGTCTTTCCCTTATAAGTCTCTTAAGTGTAATATTAAGTTTTGGATTTAGAGGGATCAACTCACATCTCTTAATTGAGTGCATACATGGGCCACAAGATTACTAGACCAAAAGAAAATCTCTAAATAGAAAAATCTAATTATGTACAACTAAAGAAAAAGGACAGCAAAACAAAGTGGACTATATACACATAAAACCAAGACAATCATAAAACTAGTTTAGTGTTTATACACTAAAGGTGAACCAATCTATAAAAAAGTATGGTAACAGATGATATTAGTCTAAGACTTTTTACTCTTAATCCCTGGCAATAGCGCCAAAAACTTGATTTGAATATTCTACAAGTGTATAGGCCATACAAGTACTAATAGAGGCTAAAAAGCCTAGATGTTGATCCCACAAAAATTAGTTAAAAAGATTCTTAGCTTAAGTACCTATTATTCCCACACTCTATCTAAAGTTGTTTCAATAAAACAAAGGAAAACATGACATCAAACTAACTAAAAAAATTAAAATCAAACAAAGCATTTAATGCAAGTATAGTAAGGTGTGAGCATGCAAAATGTAAACCAAGTAAAATAAAAAAAAAGTACAAAAACAATAGCTAAAATGCCATGCAATGACCAAAACATGAATTAAAATGTATTTCTAATCTAAAAATTTAAAATGGCAATTATAAGAAGTAAAACAATAGCTAGGTGAACATAACCAAAATAACTAACTAGCAACTAACTTTAACTACCTTAACTAATTTTAACTTCCAACTAAGGCTCCATTTAGATGGGTGGTGAGACTAGCTCTAATGAGATTGAAAACAGTAATAAAAGTTACTATAACTATAATTGAAAAAAAAAGTTACTGTAGCTACGATTGAAAAAAAATAATAAAAAATTTATGCTGAATGAACCTCACAGGAGTTGGCATTTAGATTCAACCTAGCCTAAGAAAATTCTAAAGGAATAAACCAAACATGATGTAAAATGTAAATTATAGTAGCCTGACTAAGTGAAAATAGAATTGAAATGAAAAGTAAGGAAACTAAAAACGTAAAGTTCAAATAAGCTAATAAAAACCAAAAACGAATCATAAATTTGAAAAGTTTGAAACTCAACAAGAAAATTAGATCTAAACTTCAACAAATTGGATGAACTTAAACTAGAAATTGTAAAAATAGTAACTAAACTAAGATTAAAACAAGATTGAAGAACAATTTAAGAAGCAAAAATGCAAGAACTAGCCAAAACACTTAAAACTATAAACAAGAATTCAAATATGGAAAAATAGAAATTTGCAAAAAGAAAATTAGATCTAAATTTTTACAAATTAAATGAACTTAAACTTAGCTAAAGTAATCTAAGTCTACAAGTTTACTACCAAAATCAACAAAGAAATAGCAAGAAACAATAAAAAAAATCAAGCTAAATAAAGTAGATAAAAAAATCCAATGCAAAAATAATAAAAACAGAGCAATTAACGAGAAATCATCCAAACAACATCTAAAAACATGAATTTAAATGCAACAAAATGAAAATTAACAAGTAAATACATGAATTATAGTGTTCAAAGTGTAGGAGTTGCAAACCAATCACCAAGATACAGAGAAGATCCTTGCTACTTTCACTTATGCAAAGTTTAACTCTACCATTAATGTTTAGCCTAAATTTTTGGAACTATACAGATCGAATTTGAAGCTAATTTTTTTCAAATTTAAAGATATATGAGTTGGGACTCTAAGAAAAAAATATTTGGTTTAAAACAAGCTAGATTTTATTAAGAACCAATTATAAACACTACAATGAGGTCAAAATCGTGAATTGAAAAATAAATTTGATATTCATGTGAAATTAATGAAAATTGAAAATGAAAATGTGAGAATCTAGAAATTTCATTGAGAATATCTGAAAGTACATTGAAAATTGATAGAAGAAAGTTAAATTTGCATAGAAAGTAAAAGAAAATTGGCTGTCGAACAGCCTTATTTGGAGAGCAAGAAATAAAAGTGCAAAGAAAAGTAAATGTAAAAAACTTAAAACTAAAATCTAAAAATCCATCTAATTCTCCTCCTTTGGTAGGATACCCCCCTCTATTTATAGGTAAATAGGAGGTGGTTTAACCCCTAAAATTTCAGCAACAATATCTAAGTATTGCCAGCCTTCTAGATCCTTCTTCTTTCCTTTCTTCATGGCTTTTACTTCTTTATTTGGCTCATTTAGCTCTCCTTACTTTCAAACTCTCTTCTCATGATCCTTTGTACTCCTAGAAGTCAAAATTATGAACAATAGGAAGCCTTCAAATGTTCAACTCAACAACTCCATTTAGTCTTCTTTGAATCACCAAGAGTGGCACCAACGTTGCATTTGGTCATATAAAGCTTGCTACAAGGCACACTTGCACTTTAGCAAATTCATTTTTGGTGCCTATTTTAACAACTTCCTTTTCATTTAGCTGCCAAATTTCAAGCCATTAAGTGAACAAATTTTACATTATAATCATTAGAACATTGTTGAAAAATTACAAATTCAAAGTTACCTACTAACTACATTAATGCAATTAATACCGTTTTACTATGTATAAAGATACTACAAAGGTGATAATGCACTAATGAGCTAAAAAAGATAATTCCAAATGAAAATTATGAGAAGTGAGACTTGAAATAAGGTTCCATGAAGTTCATGCTTAAAAAAATATAAAAAAAGGGTTAAAAGGAACTCCCCTAAATGGTAAGATAAAACAATCACACTAGTTATGGCCTTTTCCAACTTTTAGCACCATAAATCCTCCAATATGGTCCAAATATTGCAAAATTCTCATTTTCCATATTTTTACCTACACATGAGACAATTATGCATTTAGGAGTATTTTTACCAAAATTATCAAAATCAAGCTAAAAATCAAGAGAAATTGCACTAAAAATAAATAAGGAAATGCTAAAATTTTTGTGCAATTAGGCATTCAGATGCCCTGTTGAGCATTCGAATGCTTAAGTTTTGAAAATAAAAAACTCGATCCAAATTGATCCAAACAATAATGGCAACATGCATTTGAATGTTCCAAAATATTCACAACATCTTTTCACAACAAAACTACACACTTTTGTATATTTTTCCATATATTTCCAAACATATTCCAATAAAAACTTAAGAACTTGTTGAAATTTCAGTGTTTCAAAGGAAAATAACGAGACAACTAGGAATCAAACTGTTATGGCATGATACCAATGAAGGATATTATGAACATAATCATATATCAATAAATGCAAAAAACTTGATTTATAAAAGGACAACAAAAGTTACGAAAAATTATCGATTTGATTCATTGGTCTAGAACAGGATTATGCATTAGAAAATTATTCACTATCCATAACATAAATCCTTAAACATCAAAGCAAGAGATTCCTTTAAAAGTTTGGTTTTATCCTCTATTAAACACTCTCTTTCCTTTCTTGTAATGATTTTGCATCATTTTCTCACATGTAAAAATATGACGGTCTGCCATATATTGTCAACAAAGAAAAATGGTAGTAGCATATCTATTATATTTCCCATTATCCCTTTCTCAATGGCCAAATGCTATGATATATATAATTAATAAAAGGACATGACAATTATTCATGTCCATTTGAATTCAAATTTGAATAGACATAATTGCTCATAGCAAAAATTGTTACAAACACAAAACTACCTTTAGCAGTCAAGTTGGATTGTCGAATTCCATCCATATTTGGGCATCTGATTCCTACATTTACATTTTAGGATTTTTATTTTTTAAAACTATTGTGCTGCCTAACATTTCGTTGCAGTTTTTTACTCGTAAAACAATTAAAAGATATAATTTTTAGTTAATTAGGTGTTTTGTAATTAATCTATAAATTTCAATTATATCTTAGGTTTTGGTTAATTTGTTTATTTGAATTAAAACTTCCACCATTTCTCTTAAAGCAAAAGAATTCACATTCCTCTTTTGTTATTTTTTATTTTTGTTACATCGTTTAAGATATAATAATAGTTAGGCGAATTATTATGATTTGTTGGTAAAATACTGAATTTTTAATTTCAGTGGCTAATATTCAAATCCTGATAATTTCAAGTATTAAAAAAAAAATACTAGGTCAATTTGTGGTTGCTAAAGAGTCCCCAATGCTCTCATGTAATGCCTGGCCAAGAATCATGAGATAAAGTACAAATCATGCAACCAAAATAGAGATTATAATCTAAAATAAAAATGATAGAAAAAACTAGTCTCAAAATTCGGGGCATTGGTAGTTTAATAATAACCAATTTCAAGGTCAAACCTTAAATAGCCAATAAAACACCATCTATTAGCACCCATAAAATCAATATCTAATATACAACTATTATTGTCAATTTCAAACATTTTATTAAATCCATATCTCTCACTTGCAAAATAAAATAAAATAAAACTCAAATGAAAATGAAAATGCAAAAACTTATAATTAGTAATAGCATTTAAATATGAAATTAAGTATGCATAATTGAACACAAACACATTACAAAAGAGAGATAAAGAGAAAATTCACTGAAAGTGAGTTACCATCAAACCAAACTTAAGTTATCATCTAAAAATGGACAAGAAAGCCAACTGAAGCCCATTTTTACACTTGTAAAATAATTACAATACAAATAAAATTGAAGGTTTCTTTATTTTCTTGTAAAATTGAAAATATAATTTGAATTGATCAAATTATAAAATAAATTTTTATATGAAAACATGAAAAAAATAAAATTGAAAAAAGTAAATAATAAAAGAAAATTTACTAACCTTTTTATTATTTTTTTTACCTTTTCTTCCTATTTTTGAGTAACAATATGGATCTTTTTCACTTTTTAATCAAATTAAAATAAAATACATATTAAATAGGAGTATTGTTATTTATGATCAGATTTATTGATCAAGAATCAATATGTAGCAATACATCTAAAGTAAACATCACAGCAAAATGATTGAATTTATCCCCACGAATTCATCTCCTCACAACTTTCCTTTAATTAAGTATAAAACTAAAAATTACACCAATTAAATATTGTCAAATGTCTAACAAACAATCTTTTGAGGGATTGTTTTCAAGATACTATATAGAACTGTTCATTAATAATGTGATAACCTATGATAATGACAGTTTATACAGTTTATATACTATTAGTGACTTAAATATAAGGCTTTTATAAAATTATAATAGAGTTAATTACATTTTTGGTACCTAAACTTTAGAAAAATGTATAAATTAATGTCTAAAAAAATAAAATTTATAATTTATACCCTAATTTCGCTAACCATATCATCTTATAAATGTGATGTCTTACTAATATTATTAAGTTATGTGTTCATCATACATACTATCAATATTTTTCTGTTTTAATATAAATTAAAAATATATATTTTTACCTTAATCGTAAAAATTATTTAAGATCAATTAAATCATTTTTTGTTATGTCACATTCACAAGAAAAAATTAATAAAATATTTAATATTTTTATTTGACAAATAATATGCGCATAATAAGATTATACTAGTTAAATATCATATAAAAATATAATAAAATTATACTAATTAGATATCATATAAGTAAGTTAAAT
Source organism: Durio zibethinus (assembly GCF_047325235.1). Classification (NCBI taxonomy): domain Eukaryota; kingdom Viridiplantae; phylum Streptophyta; class Magnoliopsida; order Malvales; family Malvaceae; genus Durio; species Durio zibethinus. The sequence goes on from NC_143174.1 coordinate 12,179,384, forward strand.
TAATAATATTAAAATTAAAATTAAAATGATATATTATTTAAAAGTTTAAAATATAAAATATAAAATATAGTTTTTTAAATACTAATTTATATATTTTCTCAAAGTTTAAATATAATTAACCCATTATAATAATATTATTCATTTTAAAATTATTCTTTTTTAAACATATTAAAAAAACCCGAAAATCCTTGAAAATAGATATTACGCGGGCATAAACCGATAATCCTTCCGTTGGAGTAATGCTACTTTATATTTGTTTACATCTTTCCATACGTGTCAAAATATTATTGGATATATGATTTTTTTCACAAAAGGAAAAAAAAGCAAAAATACCATCATCTCGCAGAAGATCAGGCCCGTAAGAAGGGTGAAAATAAATTTCCTAAATTGAAATTTCATTGGCACAAAACGATAATCCTTGCCTTCTGCTTATAAGCTCACTGTGTTGAAATAGCTTCTTCATTTTCAATAAAAAATGATGCGTTGAAGATCTAATTTCTCCAACCTCAGAAGAAAACTGCTTCACTTTCACAAACCGGCCTCTCGTCTCGAAGGATCTGATCGTTCGAGGTTCCTTTTCTCTCTCTCTCTCTCTCTCTCTCTCTCTCTCTCCAATTTTCCAAATCTATAGATTTACTTTCTACTTTTCTCGCCATTTGTTTTTCGCTTACTATTTTGGTTTCTTTTATCGGGTAGTCAAACGGAGGCATTTTTTTCTTTGTTTTCGAAGCTGGAATGGTTGGATTTAGGTTTTGGATTTTGTGTTCCCTATTGATATGATAAATTGATTGAATCCTTCATAGTAATAACTATTCGCTGCGAAGAGAAATCTGCTCTGTGGATTTTAATCTGATTTACCTTCTATGCTTTCTTTGTTTCGTCACGCTTTCTCAGTGATAGTGCATTTTGTTTATTAAATTCGTTATGTTTTGATTTTAATTTGAGAATTCATCATTAATGTTGGAATTAAAATGATGAAAGCAAACAGATCTTACCATTTTCTTACTCCGTGATTTTCTATTAATAATTAAGCTTATATCACCATGATTCTTTATTTAGATATATTTCAATTGTGGCATTAAGGTAGATTTGTCTGGAGTTGTAGATATGGTGCCCTTTTTTTTGTAAATTAGGAATGACCTAGTCATTCCTAATTATTTTGGAAGATGGTTGTTAGCTCTTCCCGTTTAGTATAAGGAAGCAATTAAAAAATCTATATGTGGTAGAGCTTTCATGTGAGAATCAAGCGGAAATTTTCTCTAAAGTCTGCATTAATAGGTGGCTGTTATTGTTTAGAAGAGTTGAGGAGCAATGTTCTATGAAAGATCAATCTGCAAATGCTATAGTAATGATATATTGTTATCCTAAAATATCCATGTGATAGTGCTAATTTGCAAGTGTACGGATCGTAACAAGTAATAATAGTGTGAATAAGATTCGTTCCCACAGAGATTGTAAAAGAGTGAACCGAGTACTGAAAATTGTATCAGGTTTAATTATATTCAAAAATCAAGACTTAAACAATTAACTAATATGCAATAACTAATTTAAATAATTAAAACCAAATTAAACTAGAAACAGAAACTAACTTAATGCAATAACTGAAATTTAACTTCTAGCACCCTAAAAACAGAATTGAAATAAGCAATAACAAAAAATAAACTTATACTGCGAATAACATGCAAAGCTAAGTAAATAACTAAAACCAAATTTAAAAGAATGCTTTATCAACTTCTTAAACTCTAAAAACAGCAATTAAATCCTAATCTAATATGCTTGAAACATAAACAAAGAAAAACTTAAATCGCAACTAACCAGATTATAATTAAGACAAATTAAACCTTAAAACATGCAAGAACTTAAACCCTAATCTAACAAACTTAAAACTTAAACTAAGAATGCTGAATTAAACTTAATAACCTGAAATTAAACAAAAACAGAACTTAAATAAAGTAAATTGCATAAACCAAAATTAAACTTAAAATAAAACAACAACTTAAAGATGAATAAATAGCAAGAACTGAAATCGAAAGAGCTTTAAACTTAAATTAAACCAAACAGAATTGATATTGCTTGAAAACCTAAATTAAAATTGCCAGAATGTAAAAACAGCTTTGAAGAAACTTAAGTAACTTGAAAACTAAAGGAAACTAAGCAAGAAAAATGAATGAAAAAGATTGTTGGTCTGTCAACCCAACCCCTAAGCTAAAGAAAACGTAAAAGAGCAAGAAAACAATAAAGAAAGCTAAATAAACTATAGGCTGTTCGGTCACCACAACCATCTTCTTCCTAATGCGTAAAACTAGTTATTTATACACAAAGAACCCTAAGCTAGGTGCGGCAGCCTTGGTCTTCTAATGTGGTAGACTTCTTGGTTTGTTTTAAGTGAACTTCTCGAATGGGAGAGATCTTCTTAAAGTGAATCTTGGTTGGATTGAAGTGGATCTCTTCAAAGAAAGTATCTAGACCAAATCTTGGCTTCTAGAAAGTGAGTAGTTGCTGCCTTGGCTTTTCTTGATGTGTTGCACTTCTTTAAGAGGAGAAGAGAACATAATTCAAACTTCTTTGGAGAGAAGGGATGGTTCGGTTTTAGCTTCTTGCATGCCTTCTAGAAATTCAGAAGTTGAATTGTCTTGAACTCCTTATTGCATGGTGCAATTTAAGCTTCTTTCTTGCAGACTTCTTGGATATTTATTCTTCAACTAGAACTCTTGAAAGACAAGTTTAATTTCTCTTTTAAATCTCTTATGCCGCACCCTTCATACAGCCTTTTAATCTGTCATGCAAAATCCTACTTTCAATAGGAATAATAGAACTCCAAGTCAACCTAGGAATTCCTCTTTTGATTAGGAATACCTTAGGGGCAGTTTAGACTTTCTCTTTCAAATCAGATTTTAAATCCCCAAGCCATGTCATTACACCAATAAGCATTCAATTCAACTCTCTTGATCAATGAGATTTAACTTGTTTTCATGTGATCCCACAATGATTCCATGCATGCACACCTATATAGAACGGCATGGACTTGCACTTAAATCTTGAAAATTCAAATCTGCCCCTTATGTAACGTAACTTGTATTTTCTTGATTCTTGCATGGATTTCACCCATTTAACTTTAAGATTCGGCACACTCTTGAACCTTAGGTGTTGCATATCCAATCTTGAACAAGAAGCAATCAAGATTTCTCCAAATGTATCAAGAACTTATCAAGATTGTTCAAGATTCTTCAACATTCACCAAGATTTATGAAGATTCAATCTTTTCTTCAAGATATCCTACACAAAGGCAAATTAAGTAATTTAGGAGTAAAATGTACATTATTTTACCAAGAACAATGCAAAATTCACTCATTTAAGAACTGAAAATAACTCTATTTTATAGAGTTATCAGCATGTGAGAGGGTATTGAGAGAGCGAATTATTTTGGAAGATGGTTGCTAGCTCAAGTAAATTAAATAGTCCAAGAAGAGATGAATTGGATTAACTCCAAATTCTTTTTCAAAATAAGAATTGAATAAATATAAATGTAAACTTAATAATTCAATAAATATATATGAAATCTACGAAGCGCGAACATGCGGCCACCCTTACATGGACATGCTGGCGACACGCCGTAATACGTATGGCACACACTGAGACATGGTAAAAAAAAAAAAAATCAAGTTGGACACAGTCTTGACATGGTCAAGACTTATTTTGACACGGGTCAAAAGCAAAAAACGACAAAAAATGGGTGGAGGTTATGGGATTTTTTGTAGATGTAGTCTTTTCTAGTTTTTTTTTTTTTTGGGAAATCTAGCTAGATAAGAAGAAAGAGGAGGGTGAGATGAATTTTTTTGATAATTTTTGAAGAATTTTTTACATTGGTTACCAGTCGTCAGCAGTGATGGTGATGGGGTGGCGGCAAGAAACTGCATAGTGGTGGGAGAAAGAAAAATAGAGAAGGAAGGAAGAGAGAAGAAGAAAGGAAGAAAAAGAAAGAAGGAAAAGAAAAAAGAGAAGAAAGAAGGAAGAAGGATAAAGAAGTGTGGGTCCCTTTTGTGGGAAGGCATGTTTTCATAGATCAAACATGAATTTTGGCCTTTTTTTTATGCGCCAAAAAGAAAATGTGATAAAAATGAACTGAGAAAAGTAATATGACTTGTAGCACTTTTTAGAAAGTTAAATACATTACTTTGAACAATATTTTTAATTTATCATTTTGAAATAATTATATATTTTATATGTATTTAAAAATGAACTCTTTTATCATATAATTAAAAATATTTTATATTATAAAATATTATTTTAAATTAAATTAAATTGAAAAAATAAAATACTAAAGATTGATATTTACATTTACATAAAAATTTTTTACATAAAAAATATATTCAAATTTTTTTATTATCGTGTCTTGCTGTACCTATGTCGTCATTCTTTAGAAATTGCCTGTCACTGTGTTCGTGTCGTATCATACCTGCATTGTGTGCTCATGTTGTGTCATACCTGCATTGCATGCCTGTGTCCGTGCTTCCTAGTATGAAATTTAAGCACAATTAACTTGAAATTAAATAGAAAATAAAGAATATAGAATTAAAACATAATGATTTATAGAGGTTCAATTCTTCTTCAAAGCACCTATATCTTCTCTCTCGGCTTCCTCTTGTTGAGAAATCCTATCAACTATCTTTAAATCCTTACAAGTTACTTTTTGTGGATTTAGGTATAACCTTTCCAATCCCTATCTTTCAAGGATTAGGTAGCAAGCTCTAAGCCCCTTATTATTTCTACCCAAATCCTATACAATTCACTTGAAGGTCTTACTCCCTTGACTGACAAATCCCTTTTGTAAACTAGTCTTTTGCAAACTAATAGAAACCTATAATAGGTAAATGTTTGCTAAGTTTAGGTGCAATATTAAAGAGATAATACAATGAAAAAATCACAAATTGATACAAAGAATAAGGTTTGAAGCTTAAGACACTCATGAAATGTAGAATATCAACTTTCAAATCTTTGTAATGGCTTCTCTTGCTCTCGGAAGGTGTTGGATGCTTTCTTTTATAATGAATATCATTTGTAGCAATTATGGATGATTGGGAGTGAGAAATAGCCTTTGTAGCCTTTAATTTCAAGTTGATTTAAAATTGATCTGCACTAGAGGATCGATCCTTTGCTTTAGAGGATCAATATTTTTGCTTCAAAATTAAAAAATTTGAACGTTAGAGACCAAGGAATTGATCTTTTCAATGAGGGGGTTAATACTTTCAATTTTCAAAATCGAAGGGAGCATTTTATTTTACAAAGTATTGATCTTTGAGCATGCTAACTCATATGTGGATCTTGGTAGTTATAAAATTGACAGAAAGAGCACTTTCAATCTATGTCAATTTTTAGGGAATATGCTCATATCCTGTTTTTCAAAAAACAAAATAGTGTTGCTTACTCTAAAATTGAGGCAGAGAATGTAGCCACAAGTAGTTGTTGTACCCAAGTATTGTAGATTAAACAACAAATGGAGGATTTTGGAATTACCATGGATAATATTCCTATAAAATGTGATAATACTAATGCTATAAATCTTACCAAAAAATCACATTCAACATTCAAGGACTAAACATATAGAGATAAGGCATCACTTTATTAGAGATCATGTTCAAAAAGGAGATATTATTCTTGAATATATTTATACCTTACATCAATTGTAAGATACTTTCACCAAGCCAATTCGTAGAGATAAATTTTGTACCTTTAAAGGTGAGTTTGGTTTGATGAATGCACCTTGAATGCTTTGAATGTCTATTTCTTGCTTACTTTGGTGCTTTTATTTATTTAAGTTTGATGGTTATTGAATATGTTTATGAACTTGTTCTGATTTTTTTTTTTTTTTAAATATTGAATATTTTGTTTGATACCTCAAGTTAAGCTTAGGCACTATTCGATGCACATATTGGGCTCAAACTAGTGAAAATTTTATATATATATATATATACATATATATATATGTCTATATATATTAGTTCTTGTCATGTCTTTTGGTGCTTATACATTTGTTTGAAGTTGTAACATTGCATAACCCATCTTCAAATTTGCATAACTCATGAAAATAACATTTTTTTTAAAAGTCATGAAACATTTGGATAAAAATGTTTATCTCAGATTTTTGCTTTTATGAGTCACAAATGATGCTTTTAACATGATCACAATTTCAATTTTGATTAAAAAATCAAGTTTTTAAGGTCCTTTTTTGCTACAACAGCACAAAGGATCGATCCCTTATGCATATATCTGCAAAAATAAAATGGAAATCCAGTGGAGAATTGATCCCATTTGAATGCAGGATCTATCCTTCTTGAATAGAGGATTGATCCGCAACCCCTAGGTTGTAACTCAGAATCACAAATTTCAAAATAAAACTTCATTTTTTTTCTTCTCCTTCTTCCTCTTCCTAACCTGACTCACCTCCCCAAATTCACGAAATCTGCAAACCCTAACCCCAATCCCACCATTTCCCTTTCAAATTTCTCATTTTCCACTGATTTCTCATCCATCAAAAAGCCCTTTCACCACCTCAATCTCAACAACTGGTTCACCTAACCCTTACCACTGACCAAACTCAATTGGCTTTCCTTGAGTGATGAAATATGTTTTCCTTGAGCTTTTAACTTCTAATTGGCACAAAATGGTGTATAATTGTGCAATGCTTGAGAACTATAGCTTTAGTGTCACATTTGAATTACTTGAAATTAAATATGATATATGATCTTTAGCTTAAGTTACATTGAATGATTAATTTGTTTTTATTGAATACTTCTTTCTTGAAATTGAAATTTTTTGCTTAATGAACAAATTTTCTTTTGTTTATAATGACTTTGAAGTATAAAAATTATAATTTAACAATGTCCATAGAGTAGATTTATCATTTCAATTTTTCCAAACTTAAGAAATTTAAAGTTATCATTAAATCTGTGTACAAAATGGTTCCTATTGTAAGACTTTTTGAATGATTTGTGTAAGCTATGTTAAAATTGTCATGTTATAGATGCATATTTTATGCTGAGAAGCTATGTTAAAATTTCCATGTCATAGATGCCTATTTTATGCTGAGATGGCTTTATTCTAGTCCCATCTTTGAGAATTATCATTAGCATTATACTTTATTTTTTGTTGATTATTTGAAAATTTTATGTTCCTCTATTTGCTAGAAAACTAGCAAGAAATGGAGAAGTCCTGTACTCTTCTTATTCACTTTGACAAAGGAACACCTGCAATTGCCAATGAGATTAAGGAAGCGCTTGAAGGAAATGATGTTCCTGCAAAGATTGATGCCATGAAGAAAGCAATTATGCTTTTGTTGAATGGTGAAACCCTCATCCAGCTTTTTATCACCATTGTTAGATATGTTTTGCCTTCGGAGGATCACACTGTCCAAAAACTGTTGCTTCTATACTTGGAGATAATCGAGAAAACTGATGCAAATGGGAGGGTGTTACCTGAAATGATCTTGATATGCCAAAATTTGAGGAACAATCTTCAACATCCAAATGAATATATTCGTGGTGTAACCTTGAGGTTTCTCTGTCGCTTGAATGAGACGGAGATTATTGAGCCCCTAATCCCTTCAGTTTTGCAAAATCTGGAGCATCGGCATCCATTTATTCGGAGGAATGCTATATTAGCTGTCATGTCCATATATAAACTTCCACAAGGTGAGCAGCTCTTGGTTGATGCACCTGATATGATTGAGAAGGTCCTTTCTACAGAGCAGGATCCATCTGCCAAGCGAAATGCATTTCTTATGCTCTTTACTTGCGCACAAGATCGAGCCATTAATTACCTTCTGACCCATGTTGATAGGGTTTCTGAATGGGGTGAATTGCTTCAGATGGTTGTGTTGGAGCTGATTCATAAGGTTTGCAGAACAAACCGTGGGGAGAAAGGGAAGTATATCAAGATTATTATATCTTTATTAAATGCCCCATCAACTGCAGTTATTTATGAGTGTGCTGGCACCCTTGTTTCTCTGTCATCTGCTCCCACTGCTATTAGGGCTGCTGCCAACACTTACTGTCAGCTTCTTCTTTCACAAAGTGACAACAATGTGAAGCTTATTGTGCTAGATCGGCTGAATGAGCTCAAGTCTTCTCATAGAGATATTATGGTTGATTTAATCATGGATGTGCTTAGGGCACTTTCGAGTCCAAATCTTGACATCCGGAAGAAGACACTCGATATTGTTCTTGAGTTGATAACTCCCCAAAATATCAATGAGGTTGTTCTTATGTTGAAGAAGGAAGTTGTGAAGACTCAAAGTGGAGAGCTTGAGAAGAATGGAGAATACAGACAAATGCTTATTCAAGCTATTCATTCCTGTGCAATCAAGTTCCCAGAAGTTGCAAGCATAATTTTGCATCTGCTGATGGATTTCTTGGGAGACAGTAATGTTGCTTCAGCTATTGATGTCGTGGTTTTTGTTCGGGAAATAATTGAAACCAATCCTAAACTTAGGGTATCCATTATAACGAGGCTGTTGGACACATTCTATCAGATCCGAGCTGCACGGGTTTGCTTCTGTGCCCTTTGGATTATTGGAGAATATTGCCTTTCACTGTCTGAAGTTGAGAGTGGCTTAGCAACCATCAAGCAGTGTCTTGGAGAGCTACCTTTCTACTCTGTTTCTGAGGAAGGAGAAGCTACTGATGCTTCAAAGAAAACTCCACAAGCTAACTCCATTACTGTCTCTTCAAGGAGACCAGCTATTCTTGCTGATGGTACTTATGCAACCCAGAGTGCTGCCTCCGAAACTGCTTTCTCCCCTCCTACCATCGTTCAGGGATCATTGGCTTGTGGGAATCTCAGATCTCTTCTCCTCTCTGGCGATTTTTTCCTCGGGGCAGTTGTTGCTTGCACATTGACTAAACTTGTTCTGAGATTAGAAGAGGTGCAGCCATCAAAAATTGAAGTTAACAAAGCAACCACACGGACATTGCTGATCATGGTCTCTATGCTGCAATTAGGACAATCTCCTGTTCTTCCACACCCAATTGATAATGATTCTTATGATAGGATTGTTCTGTGCATGAGATTGTTGTGCAATACTGGTGATGAGATGAGGAAAATATGGTTGCAGTCTTGCCATCAGAGTTTTGTTAAAATGCTTTCAGAGAAACAGTTGCAAGAAACTGAGGAATTAAAGGCAAAGGCTCAAGTTTCTAATGCACAACCAGATGACCTTATTGACTTCTACCATTTAAAGAGTCGGAAGGTGAGAACTTTTTTATGGTCACTATTTTATGTGCACAAGTTAACATCTTTGGTTTGTGCCAAGATGATCGTGCCCATATCTAATGTGTAAGCATTTTTATATTCTGTTCAAGCACATGCATTTCGTTTTGTTTTAATAGAATTATGTGCTTTATCTCCCTGGTTCACCTTCTTGGTTTGCAGATCTTTTGGTTATTGACTCATAATTTTGGTTCTTTCTTGGATTTTGTCATGAATTTATGTACATGTATCTAAAATTTTCTGTTTTTAACTTCCAGGGAATGAGCCAGCTGGAATTGGAGGATGAGGTTCAAGATGATTTGAAACGTGCAACTGGAGAGTTTGTCAATGATGCAGATGATGCAAATAAGCTTAATCACATTCTTCAACTAACTGGATTTAGTGACCCAGTATATGCTGAAGCATATGTCACTGTCCATCACTATGATATTGTTCTTGATGTCATGGTTATCAATCGAACCAAGGAAACTCTTCAGAATTTGTGCTTAGAGTTGGCAACTATGGGTGATCTGAAACTCGTGGAGCATCCACAAAACTATAACCTAGGTCCTGAGTCTAGCAAGCAAATAAAGGCCAACATCAAGGTGTCTTCAACTGAGACTGGTGTCATATTTGGAAACATTGTTTATGAGACTTCAAATGTGCTTGAAAGAACTGTTGTTGTTCTTAATGACATTCATATTGATATCATGGACTATATTTCTCCTGCCGTTTGTACTGATGCTGCATTCAGAACTATGTGGGCAGAATTTGAGTGGGAAAACAAGGTATCTCTTGCACTATTTCCATTATTATTTTTTCCAACTTGCATTCTCAGCCTCCCTGTTTCCTTTAGTTAGTTAGCCCAACATTGATGCCTTAGTATGCTTCAAATACAATATGTTCAGTATGCTAATTGGAATACAATTATATGTTAGCTCAATTTTATAAGTTGCTCACGTCCATTTGCATAGTATTTGATTACCCTCTTTGTTATTCCCGTCACTGCTAATAAAGTTCACTCCCTAATTTGTAAGCTTCCCCTTGGACTGAGCTAACCATTCTTATCCCCTTGATGTTTCAATTTTAATTTTCATTGTTGTTTTTGTGATTCAGGTTGCTGTTAACACTGTAATTAAAGATGAGAAGAAATTCCTTGACCATGTTATCAAGTCAACCAACATGAAATGTCTCACTGCACCGTAAGTTTACCTTATTCAGAAATATATATATATATAGAGAGAGAGACAGAGAGACAGAGAGAGGGATTTAAAAATAAACTGATCAGTTTTTGGTTTCTGCATAACGTACTGTAGGTTGCACATTGTTAATACTACAGCATGCTATACATATATATGTCACTTTGTTTTGAAACAACTTAATGAAGCTATCATGCTCGATATGTAGTATAACAACATAACATTATGTTGGTTTTCAGAATAGATCTGTTTATGGTTTTGTGACTCAAAATAACCTTTCCTTAGACGTTGCTGTAAAACACGGTTGTAAATCTCTTATGTGAACTTATAAATCATCTGCATTGTTATTAATTCATTCTTGTCCTTCCCTTTTGCTGGCTGGTTTGTGTTTCAGATCTGCACTAGATGGTGAATGTGGATTCCTGGCAGCAAACTTGTATGCAAAAAGCGTGTTTGGGGAGGATGCCTTGGTAAATGTGAGCATTGAGAAACAAGCAGATGGGAAGCTTAGTGGGTACATCAGGATAAGGAGCAAGACCCAGGGGATTGCCCTTAGTCTTGGGGCTAAGATCACTCTAAAACAAAAGGGAGGCAGTTGATTTGCAGTATTTCAACATCATTTGTTTCATCAATACTGGTAATCATTCTTGTTTTGGCTTGTCAGTTGCTACCTCAAATCTCCACTGAAATTTAAAATATAGAAATTTTGTTATTCTGTTCAAAAAAGCATGTATTTAGCTCACATTTTAAAAGATGGCCGCCTTCATTTTTGATGTGTTCTCTGTATCTAGGGGTAGTACCTGTAACGATAGTTGACATTGTTGTATTTGGAGTTGCACATTTCCACAGTAATAGGGTCATTGAACAATGGTTAAAAAACTGCTTTTTGAAGATGCTAGAACAGGATTTTTTTTTTTTTTTAATTTTTTGCGATGATTCTTTGAAATAGTATTGAATTGAGGGCTTCTTTCAGTACCATTGCTTCATAATAAGTAATCCTTATTTTTGTGTATATTTATTCTGCGGTTTCTGCTCGTCATGCTATTTTGGTTCTCTTTTTGCTTGCTGCTTTTGCCTGTTTATCTGTGTTCTCAGTTCTGCCTTCTCTGCCCCATATTGTGCTTTGGTGAGACAGATAAATTTCTTTCATGTTCAAACTTGGAACCAGAAAGTAAAAGCATTCAAGTATAACCGAGCACGGTTAAAAACCTTGCCTACTGCAAGATGAATTATGAGGAACTACGCTCATATTTATTTCTGTACGGTAAACTCTGTAGTCGGCAACCATACTTGGTTTTATGCCTTGTTATAAGAGCATAAAACTCAAAAGCTAGATGTGAAAACAAGGATTACTCTTTGTTTCATCAGAAAAGCACGACTTTTTTGAGTCTTTGAACTCTGCACAGATTGCAGGCTGAGTGAATTTGCCTTTGAGTCTCGTATTTTATATGGGCGGAACAATAAATCTTGCGCAAGTCTTTTGCGATGTTCCAGAAATCTTAAATGGACAAAACAAGCCAAGCTATGTTTAGAGCTGCAATGTGTCGTTTCAATGCTGTATATAAAAAAATTCAACTCAGAATCATGGTGCGCAAAAAAAAAAAAAATAGTTTCAACAGATTGAAGAGACCCATATTGATTAGGTTAAACTATGCAAATAGCTCTTGTGCTTATATGAAATTTGAACTTTAATTCTTATATAATAATATGTAGAAATTAGACTTTCATACTAAATTAAATAATACTGATTCAATTGATAATAGTATTGTTTGATCTTCGTTAAATTAGTTGATGTAGCCATTGATTATGTTGATATGGCATTGACTCTAATAATGTGGTATTGACATGATAATTAGGATTAATGAAATTAATTGTTAAATTATACAAATGATTTTTATATTCAATTGAAATTTGAAATTTGGTACTTATATTCATACAGAATTTGAAATTTAGTTCTTATAGTCGTATGAAATTTAAAATTTAATCTTTATAATTACTTGAAATTTAAAATTTAGTTTTTCTAATACAAAAGTTTTTTTGAATTTTTAGAAAATTTTTAATTTTTTAAAACATTAAATTTTAAAAATTGTAAAAATATCATTTCATAATATTTTATTATACTATTAAAAAATTTATCACAATATTTAGTCACAATTTTCATATATTGTCATTAAATCTATCATAATTTTGTCACCTATGTGAAATATTATTACTAGTTCTGTCATTATTTTTTATTACATTCTATCATAAAATATAAAATATGTTACTAATTTGGTTACATTTTATATTGTGGTCATATAATAAAAACTTAAACCAATCTAATAAAAATCTATCATAAATTTGTTAATATATTATACAAATTTGTCACTATTTAATTTTAATAAAGTTACTAGTTTTAATTAATTTATCTAATGAATTAGAATTTTAATTAGATCTCACAAGATTAAATTGTCCATAAAGTAATGTTTTTATTTCTTTAAATTAAAACTTATTTAAATGATTTTTTATAATCAAATATAGATTCAAGATTCCAAATGTATTAAAGTAATTTGCAAAACTTAATGTGCATTGGTTTTAAAATTAATCTTATTATTTAATTTAACATAATTATTTGAATAAAGTTTTTTGTGAAGATTAAAAAATTAAAAAAATCTCATTATGATACACTATATTGATGTTTCAGTTTATTAAATAAATTATTTTCTCTTTTCATTTTGTTAAGATTCAAAATTTGTCCTTCAAATGAATAAGAACTCGTATCTCGTAAGAATTTGGGTTCGAATTTATTATTTTGTTTGGTTGAACAGAATGATCATTTCATTCATTATCTATTTTGGATTCATTACAAATGCAACTCTATTTAGTAGTTTGGTTCATTATAAATTTTATTATATGATATATTTATACTAATTAAAATAATATTAATTTTGATATATTAATTTAAATTATTAATATTATAATTGATTAATGTAAATGTTAATAACAATAATTATTATTAATATGATATTAGTAATAATTAATTATATACATAATAAAAGCTAATATATTAAAGGAACTAAAATATTTTTAAAATTTAATATTTTTTAAAAAATAAAAAATAAAATATTTTTTATATTAGACGGATTAAATTTTAAATTTTATGTTAGTATAGAGATTAAATTTTAAACTTCGTGAGTACAGAGATTAAATTTCGAAATTTGTATAAGTACAGAGATCATTTACATAATTTAACAATTTATTTCATCAATTCCAATTATCATGTCAATAAGTTAATGCTAAATCAACATGATCAATGGTCATGTCAATTAATTTAGTAGAGATCAAGTAACATTATTATCAATTAGATCAATGTAAATAAATTAAATTAGTATAAAGATCTAATTCTACAAATTATTATATAGAGATTAAAATTAAAATTTTATATAAATACAAAAACTAATTGCATAATTTGACCCATTGATTAAAACTATTATGGATTAGAAGAATCAAATATTAACTTACTAAGTTTCAACTTTTTGAAGAACAATGGCACTATGGACTTGGGGTATGGTTATGTAGCCAGGCAAGTTGGAACTTTTTCAGGTTGTTCAATCCACAGTTTATGAGCAATACCATCAGCTGTCAGCTCTTAGGAGAATTTCAATATTTGGGTTTCTCCCTTCACCTCAAGGGCAACTTACACGTTCTAAAAAACAAAACTGTGGTAAGAACATTTAGCCTAGGATATTACTTCAGCCAGTCAGACCAGCTTGTAAGTGGCAAGCACTAATCAAGACTCGATTAAAAGACCAAATCAAGGAACAATTATAGGACCTTACACAAATCCAGACATTGGGGGTAAAAAGTTTACAATTAACACCACGTGATAGTCGTTATCATGCTACATGAGATGTTGTCATATATTAGATTATTACGACCGTAGTCAAATTAATTACCTAAAAATATAATGGTGCGTGACGATTACAAAGGGAAAAGTTGAAGCGATGAATTGGCATAAACATTAAAACCAAGCTTTACTCATTCATTTTGTTCATTTAATTATCTTTAAAAAATGATATTTAATAATTTTAGAATTTAAATTTCAATATCTGTTATCTTTTTTATTATTTCAGACTATGACATCTTTTATAAAAAAATATATATAAACATAAATTAGTAAAAAAATTATGTTAAACTTTAAATAATAATGCTTGTGTGAATGTAAGAGAGGTAAGAACAAAAACACAAAAAAATTGTGATTCGGCCATGGTAATCTACATTGTAAGAGAATGTCCTAAAAGATTATATTGTTAATATTTTTGTTTATCTGAAAGAGTACATAAAATCCCTATTTATATATATAAATGACTCACTATTTAAAAAAATAATATCGTTAAGACATCATAATTTTACGTTTGACTAGATCATTATAGAATATTACTTAACACCCCCTGAAACTCAAGATGGAATTATAAATGTCAAGTTGAGTTTGTTGACTAAGTCTTGAAAACGACCGACCAAGAAATTTTCTTTGACAAACAAGTAGTAGATTTAGATAAGTCATGCCAAAACACGTGACAAATGATAGATTCAGAAATACCGTGACAAAACATGTGGCAAGTAACAGATTCAGAAATGCTATCATGAAACACGTAGCAAATAACAGATTCAAAGATAGTAAAACAAGTTCCTAACTAGGGTTTTAGATAGAAATTAAGCCGAAAAGCACACGAAACAGGAGCTGCTGGCATTTTTATTTGTGTAAGACTAAAGATAAAATAAGAATAAGTTTCGAAATAGCGTTTTAGACAAAAACAAAACAGGAAATCCCTAAGAAGGGTTTTAAACAAAAAAGAAATAAAGAGGCCTACGAAATAATCTAGCTATGATATCATATTAAATTTTAAATAATAATATTTGTGTGAATGCAAGTAAGAGAATACACAAGAAGAACAATAACATAAAAATATGGTTTCACTACGGTGGCCCACATCACAGGAGAATGACCCAAAAGATTACATTATTAATAACCTTATTCACATGAAAGAGTACATAAAACTTGTATTTATAAAAGGATGACTCCCACTAATTAAGAAAAATATTTCATACGATAATATAATATCATAATTTTAGATGTTATTAATATTACATTTGACTAGAATATAATAGACTGTTACTTTAATAGTTTAATTAACAATACAAACGCCAATTAATGATTACTTTCAACTGCAAACTTGTGTGCAGGCTCTCAATTATGGTAATGGTAATAAACTAACCAAAAACTAATCTGTTATGGTAGAACGAAGAGTCACGCCTTTGTTTAATTCCAAACGTGGTAAGGTGTTTTACTTACTGCTACTCAAAAACAACGGTGTAAAATCCGAAATCATTGTCTTCCATCAAACATCCCTTGTTGGATAGTTTTATGGGACAAAATGAATGGATCTCTCTTCAGCTATGATGCTTAAAAGGACTAATTCAGTCATTTTTGGGTGGCGAACCTCCCAAGCAAAGAAAGATTTAGTACAAACCTAGTAGGAGAACCAAAAAAAATAAAGAGTGTCGTAATGAGGCTGCCTCCAATTGCCATAATCATACAAGAGTAGTAGAGCACAGAACGGGAAGAGAGATTACACTTTGACCAAAATGTTGAAGCTTTAATTTCATCTTTTTACTTAATTTCCAATTATTTCTAGTCTTCCGTACATCAATTTAGCAGATAATGTCGTCCTCAGTTCCTTAGTCTACTTAGCTTAATGATTAAGGAGCTCTTAGGAAGATACAAAAATATTAATTTCAAATCAAGACCCTTTCTCTCTTCTTCTATTGGGTATGCCCATTTTATGTATCAAAAATAAAAAAGTCGTACACTTAAAAAGGAAAAGCCTCAATCCATAACAAAACAAATTCATTCATCGGGGAAAAAAAAAGACAAAAATTTGCTTACCCTGTGCATAGAGCCTACATTTTTGGGGCTGCAACACTGGAGACTCAACGTCTATGATTTGTGAATCTCTCTCTTAAAAACCATTAGCCACTTACTATAATTTTAGTCCAGTCCAGTACTAGTCCAAGCTTAAGAATGCAGCAAGATCTTAGATCCGCATCAAATATCTACACTGCAAGTAACTTTTTTTTCATTGCTTTGTTTCAAACATTATTCATCGGGGGCAAGTTTTCCATTTTGGAATATTCTGAGTGGCCAAAAGGAATAATGTCGAGTCTATCTTCAATTACAACCCATGAAAGTGCAAAATGTCAATGTCTCCTTTTTCTCTATTTGGATTCTCTTCTTATCAAACAGACAAACCCACTTGGAATGGAATACATACATACATACATATATATATATATATATATATATATATGAAAGCTGTATCTCTCTTTTTTCACCATCAGTACAGAGATCTAAATTCAAAACTCTTCGGCAATGCCCAACTTTAGTAATTGTTTCATTTCGTCTAGAAAAGATTATTAGTACATGCATGTAAATACAATGGTCGATTTAGAATTTTTTTAAAAATTTTTTTAAGACATCAATTTATAATATATATAAAAAAACTGTTGATGTATTTATCAATTATTGATTACAAAAAATATTCATTACAAATTTTGAAATGTTTTGAAATAATTTTCTTTTAAATATTTTTATATTTTTATTTATTGCGATATGTTTAGAAGCACTTGGCCTCATTCATCACCACAATCCCAATTCTCAATATCATGTATATACACTTAAAAGAAAAAAAAAGGTTAAAAATAAAATTTTGAAGAAAGAATTTCGATATGCGTTTCGAGATATATATATATATATATATATATATATATATATATATAAAGCATGCATGTGATATTGAGCTAAGCATTTACGACACAAGCGGATTTACCTTGTGACTTAGGATGTTCATGATATTTTAAAATAAAAAAATTTTATTGAATATCTTAAAATTTTCTTGTGGATGATTCTTCGAAACGCCACTGGGCCTAACCTAAATGTCCCGTCACCAAACCTGTTTTGCCCTTTTTATTTATTTATACAGATTAAAGATCTATAAATAAATAAATAAAAAGGATATTTCTAGTAACATCATACATTTAATACATTTAACATCATCATTATTGTTAGTATTATTTTTCTAAATACCAAATGGTCTAATTCACCCGACAACTGAAATGTCAATATCTTCCCCATACTACAACCTATGGCCCCCGAAAACCAAGGACCGAATAGTCTTTAAACCGAAGAAGAAGTTGTAATAAAAGAAAATATAGAAACACACATCTTATATGCACACATAATTGACATATCCATTGACTATATCTACCCATAACTATAAACAAAAATTTATATGTGTATATTTATGCATGTATTTATAGACATTCTAATTTGTCTGATTAAATAAAATAAGAAAAACAAGAAAGAAAATCAAGTGATTAAGTTTATATGAAACTGTTTGTTTGGGGTGTAAAGTTTGAGTTGAATCTAAAATTTGAAGGAAAAATTAAAAAAAAAATCGAAATTCTATTTGATATAGAGTTTTCTTCATTTGAACCCTATAAATATAAATTCAAATCAACCAAGTAATACATAAAGAAAAATACAAAAGCAGTTAGAGAGTATAAAAATTTATACAGATTTTTTAGAAAATCTGCACATTTTTTCTTTTTGGCAATTTTTGAAACTTTCAGTTTCCGGTGAAATTTTTCAACGATCTTTGAAGATTCTGACGAGTTTCCAATGAAATTCTCAGTTTCAGCAAGATTCCTAATTTCCAGCATCAGATTCCTGGAAATTGACGAACGTCCGACAAATCAACCCAAATTCTAGTGAGATTTTTCAAAATCCGATGAAGATTCAACTGAAATTCATATGAGTTTTAAAGAGATAACATAGAAAAAAAAAAAGGAGAGAAAAGGAGAAGAAGAAATCTGAGGAAAAAGAGGATTTTTACCCTTTTATACCCCCACCGAAATGATGTCATTTTGGCTTTTAATTCAGCCTAAGATCCGCTTATTTTCCTTTAGGTTAATCCAACTTGAACGCTGATCCGTTTTGCTATCGATGTCCCAGTCCTTGGCTCGAACCGAACCATTCTAGCATCTATCCCTCTCTGCAACCAAGTCGCACATTCTAGGCGTCGAACCAAGCTGATTCCTATTTTGGTTTTTATTTTATTTTATTTTATTTTATTTATTTATTTATTTATTTATTTTGTTTGTTTATTTATTTTTTAAATATTTTTACATGATTAAATTTTATAAAAAAAAATAAAAAATAAAACACTAATAATTTTTTTAAGAAATAAATAATAATTATCCAATGATAGAATTTTTAGAAATTATAAAAGTTTAATTTCTATAAAATTTTTAGGTGAGAAATTTTTAAAAATTTGATCCAAATGGAGGAGAATTTAGATAAAGTTTTAATAATCATAATTAATATTTATTTTTAATTTTTTAAAAAAAATAAAAAATTTTAACAGAAATTATGAAATTAAATATTAATTACTCAATGATGAGATTCTTAGAAATTTCAAATGTCATATTTTCTAAAAATTCTCTAGGTGATGAATTTATCTAAATTTATCCCAAATGATAGAATAATTTATATGAAATTTCAATAAAAGTAATTATATTTTTTTCAAATAAAAATATTAAAAATATAACTTAAAAATTTTTAATTGAAAATATTTGACAATTACCCAATGATAAGAATCTTATAAATGTCAAATGGTAAATTTCTTAAAAAATCTTTGGGTGATAAATTCTTTTTAATTTGTCCCAAATGGTGAAAGAATTTAAATGAAACTTCAAAAAATAATTGTTATATTATTTTTTTCCAAAGATAAAAAAAAAACTAACAAGAGTTTTTTTTTCTAAATATACTCAAATTGTGGAAAATTTAGAAACAAAACTTGTAAAAAAATTTTAAATTGACCCAAATTGTGAAAAATTTAGAAATAAAATAAAAATAAAAATAAATTCCAACGATGAAATTCTTAGTTATCGCAAATGGATGATTATTTAAGAAATTTATAGGTGAAAAGATATTTCTAATTTTGGCTCAAATAGTGAAAGAATTATATAGGTTTTCAATAAAACAAAAACCAAAATAAAAAAAATGATTAAACCTTTTTTCCGATGATGGAATCTTTTTAAGAAAATAAATAGGATTCTTAAATACTCTTAAGATAAACAAATATTTTTAATAATTCTACCAGATTGACGAAAAAATCTTAAGAATTATTTTCAATATTAAATTTAAGACCATTAACATCAATACTTTAGGATAATTTAAAATAAAATGGTACCATCCTTTGGATGGACATGTAGGGGTGCTATAACCTTTTTTCATATGTAACCAAACTCCTGAATCATGTTCTGATTAGTAGACCAGAACCTATTCTTTTAAGGACCCTTAATCAAGTTTAGAAGCTCTTTAAAAAAATAGATTCATTAAGTGGCCAATCACACCTAGAAAAAAGATTGGTGGGAACTCCTCTTGTTAAGTCTAGTTATAGATTTATGGATTTATATATTATAACAGTTTGATGACTTCACTAGGGATAAGGTTAGAGAGTCAGGCCATAAATTTTAAATTTATCATATCCTTTGGTCTAATAGTTTTAAAATGTAAAGATTTTGTTATTTGTTCACTAACGTTTTTTCTTTTTTATCTTGATTTATGAGGTATGAAACTTATTTGTTCCTTTACACACACTATTACATGCATTTCAATTACATGAGCCCTATACCCGGGCTCCATCCCTATTAGGAGGGAGTAAATTACCTACGCTCTCGTGAGATAGTAATCTTCGCAATGGCTAACGAAATACTCCCACTCAAATTGAATCATTTCCGTTGGCAGCTTGTGATGGGTGAGGATTAGAATACCTTACTAGTCTATGATGGACAATGATGTAAAGAACAATTTAAGAACCTTTAGTGGTCAAAATCACTTAGCCTAACATATAACCGACACGTAAGAGGTCAACCTTAAGATAGAGTTATTCTTACCCATTGATAGATGTAACCGAAGTTAGGACACAAGAATGAACAATTTGTGTGATATATTGATTTTCTAACCATTTTGTTTGTTTGACTTTGTGCATTTGCATCATTTCAATTAGTGCTTGCATTAGCATGTAATTCCATGCATCATTTTATTATCATATGTAACATTGTGCATTTGCATCATTTTCATATAGGGAATATTTGCCATATATTAGTTATTGATAAATTACATCTCATACCTGCATCCATGGAAATGTACTAATATAAAATGATAGTTATGTGGCAAATATGAGTACATTCCATTCATGCCTTAAAATAGCAAATATAAAGCATAGCATTTTTAATAATAATACAATTATAATACTCAAAGTTCAAGGATAGCTCCACTAAGCAAGAACCCCACATAATCAACTCACTAAGGTAATACAAGAGCTCGAGCTAGATAAATGGAACAAAAAAATTTCAAACGTTTTGAGAAGATAGAGAGAGCTCAAGAAAAGCTTGAAGGGGAGTTAAGTAAGATTTTAGAGGCTTTGAATAAATTAAACAATGGTAATGGTATAGAAAAAAATACTAGCCAGCAGGATCATCTATCACAAGACATGGCTGACCTTCTATATCCTATTAGTTATGGGCTGCATCAAGCCCAGTCCACATAAGATGCACCACTACAATAGTTCACATACCCTGTAGGATATACATACCCTGAAATGTCATCAATTTCAAATCCAAGACATTACTAAAGCTATATAAATCATGTCTTTACTAGGAAGGCAGTGGAACCAATCCAAGTTCTTAATCTAGATGATCCAAAAGAGAAAAAATGGATCGAGTTGCTAGGGAACCCAATAGTTGATAGAAAGATGAATATGCTCGAGAAAAAGTTGTAAGCAGTAGAGGGAATTGATTTTTATGATTCTTTAGATGTTTTTGGGCTCTATTTAGTC
Source organism: Durio zibethinus (assembly GCF_047325235.1). NCBI lineage: Eukaryota > Viridiplantae > Streptophyta > Magnoliopsida > Malvales > Malvaceae > Durio > Durio zibethinus. The sequence goes on from NC_143174.1 coordinate 12,200,766, forward strand.
TCAGATGTCGTTATTCCTCTGAAGTTCAAGGTACCAAAGTTTGAAAAAAATGATGATAAAAAGTATCCAAAGACCCACATTACCATGTACTGTTAAAAAAATGGTTGCCCATGCTAATAATAAGAAGTTATTAATGCATGTATTTCAAGATAACTTTACTGACTATGCTACTAGATAGTATGTTCAGCTAGATAAGACTCACATTCAGTCCTAAAGTGATATAACCCATGACTTTATCAATCAATATCGGTATATCATAAATTTAGTCCCTGATCATCTGTTTCTGCAGAATATAGAGAAGAAGGCAACTAAATCTTCAAAGAGTATGTCCAGAGGTGGAAGGACATAGCTACTCAAATTTAGCCTCCTCTAACTGAGAAATAGACCACAGTATTGTTCGTGAGTACTTTAAAATCTCTCTATTATGAAAAAATGATAAAGAATGCAACAAAAAATTTCACCAACATTGTGATTTCGGGTGAAATCATTAAGAATGCCATTAAGAATGGCTAATTGAAAATAGGAAAAACTTCCACTAAGAAAGCTTAAAAGAAAAAAGAGATTGAATCTCAAGTTTTGAGCTTTGAAAGACAATAATTTAGGAGTTATCAACCTTATCCACCATAAGGTTACTTCTCATACTACCTTGTTATTAATAATACCTTACCTTACCCATACCAGCCAACCCCATAGCTATCTTACCCACCAACATATCAACCCGTTTTCAAACCTTAAACTTTCATGTACAGTCCTAACACTCAACCTCTTACAAAACCCTAAATTAGTCTTGCTAACCTAATAAGTGGTTTACGAGAGCTACAAACTACTTTAAAAAACCCATATTTGACCCAATCCTTATGACTTAAATGAAATTATACTGAGAGCTTTACAACAACCACTTAATTGCCTCTAGTCGTCTAGAGCTGTTCAAGCCATACTATCTTAAGTAGTATGATCCTACAACTCACTGTGACTACCACTATGAAATTGCTGGTCATTCCATTAAAAATTACAGTGTGCTAGAATATAAGGTGCAACGATTGATCAAAGATAGAATGATAAACTTTGATATAGGGGGAATAATGATAATGCCAAATGTTAGTGGTAATCCTTTGCCTAATCACAATGTGAATGCTCTGAGTGAGGATCGAAAGTGTCATTTGAAGAAAAAGTGAAGAAATCAAGACTCCACTCAATCAGTTATTTGATGTTTTGTATGAAACTGATATGATATAGTTGATGGATCCTCGTAATTATCGTGGAAGATGTGTATAAGATGAAAGCTGTAAATATCATAATGGGGGCAATTGGTCACTCTATTGAAACTTGTGAGCAATTTTGTCATAAAGTACAAAAGCTTATGAATTTTTACCAAATTGAGATTTATGAATAGGGAAATACCTCAATAAGTGCTAAAGTGTCTATGGGTAATAAGCCATCAAAATTGGTTCTATGACCAATAACAATTTACTATAGAAAAAACCAAGGTCGATTGTGGACAAAATCATCCCTAGGCCAGTAACTTTTAAAGTCTCTGCTTCATTTTCCTACAAATATGATAAAGCTCTGCCATGAAGATATAGTTGTGATATGGTAGTCTAGGGGCAAAAGGAGAATACACCTAAGTCTGATGCTATCAATATAACTGATGTAGGGGATATAACCAAAAATGAAAGATATTATACTCCAGAAATGCTAGACACTCGAAGTAAAAGATGTTATACTCCAAAAATATTGTACAAGGCTAGAAAAAAAAACCTAAAGTAGAGAAAAAACAAAATAAACCAGAAGTGATGCTTAAGGAAGAATGTCAAAAACCAATGTCAGAAAAAAAGGTTTGTGAACTCTTAAAAATGGTCAAGCAAAGTGAATACTTTGTGATTGAATAATTGAACAAGATATCAACATGAATCTCATTGCTATCACTATTATTAAATTTTAAACTACACCAAAATGCCTTATTGAAGATGTTAAACCAGGCGTATGTGGCACATAATGTGTTTGTTGAGTATGTGAATCACTTAGCTCGAAACTTGGTTATGATAAACTATATAGCATTTAGCAATGATGAAATTTCTTCAAAAGGAAGGGGAAGCACCAAGGTTCTGCATATCACTGTCAAGTGCAAAAGCCATACTATAGCCAAGCTCTTCATTGACAATGGCTCTGCTATTATTGTCATGTCTATATCAACTTTGGTAAGGCTTCTTATTGATTATTCATATATGAAAAGTAATCATATGGTCATCCAAGCTTTCGATGGGACCAGGTATAAAGTTTTAAGAGATATTAAGATGCCCTTACAAATTGGGCCATGCACATTTAATATAAAATATTAGGTGATAAATTTTTTTTTCATTTAATTGTTGTTTGTTGAGAAAGCCATAGATTCACATGGTAGGTGTTATTCCCTCTACCTTGCATCAAAAGATCAAGTTTAATGTGAAAGGTTAGTTAGTGGTAATATTTGGAAAGAAAGATTTGCTTATGACTTAGTCATAGAATGCCCTATACGTGGACGTTGCTAAAGAAGCTTTGGAATGTTCCACCAATCCTCTGAATTGGTCAATTATGTGGGCGAAAGATCTAAAAAGTAACAACTCTAAAAAATAGTAGTGAGTCAAATCATCAACAAAGGTTGGTATCATAGAGCAAGACTGGGCAAAAATTTATAAGGGATAAAAGAGCCCCCAACAATAATTGACAATAGCAACAGGTTGGGCCTAGGCTATGAGGTAGAAGGATGGGAGATAAGAAGAAGACAAGCAAATAGGAGAGATAAAAAGATGGCAAGGCTAAAAAGGTATGAACCAGAGATTATGCTTATGATCATCCCATACTTGTACGACACCTTCAAGCCTGAAGGGTTCATGTTCGTAGATATGGAAAAAGATTTTGAACTGAGTATGGATGAGACATTTGCTGAGTTGCCTATCCATGCAATTAGAGATGAAAAAGGGCATGAATAAGAAATATGGGTCCGCCCTTGTCCGCTAGGTTACGAGCTAAAAAATTAGAGCATCATTGAAATGCCTACTATCCTTAAAACCATTTCAATGTAATTGTACATCCTAATAGATTATACCCAAAAGCATTGGGATGATCTTTTATGTATGGGCCATTTATCTATTTATTATTCCAATAAAGATTAGAAATGATGCATTTTCATAAATTTCTTCTGTTGCTCTCATTTTCCATTTTTTCAACACATCTTGCCAACATATCCAATTTCATTTAATTTTAAGTCCTCAAATAAATATGAGGATAATCATGATAACGATCAAAGGGTTAATTTTAAAAATTCGATTAGCGTTGATGAACTTGATAACAAAGATGATTTTGAGGAATATGCCTTCATTCCAAACCTAATGAGATTAATTAAGCAAGAAAACAAACCAATTGAGCCTTATAAGGAGATAACTGAATTAGTGAACTTAAAAAATGAAGAGAATAAAAAAGAGGTTAAAATTAGAACCTCACTTTCATCAATAAATGAACAGAGATTGGAATATCTACTTTGAGAATTTGTAGATGTGTTTGCTTGGTCTTATTAGGATATGCTTGGGCTTAGCACAAAAATAATGAAACATAAATTGCCCCTAAAGCTAGAATGTAAACCAATCCAATAGAAACTGAGGTGAATAAAACCTGAAATACTGTTAAAGATTAAAGAAGAAGTGAAAAAGCAATTTAATGTATGTTTCCTACAAGTGACCAAGTGTCTAAAATGGATAGCCAACAGAGTACCAGTCCCTAAGAAAGACGAAAAGGTATGAATATATGTGGATTAACATGACTTGAATAGGGCTAGCCCAAAGGCTAACTTTTTGTTGCCTTATATTGACACACTGGTGGATAACACAGTCAAGCTTTCTATGTTTTCTTTCATGGATGGGTTTTTAAGGTATAACCAAATAAAAATGGTTCAAGATGACAAGGAAAAGACTACTTTAGTGACCATGTAAGGTACATTTTGCTATAACGTTATACCTTTTGGTTTAAAGAATGCTAGAGTAACTTATCAAAAAATCATGGTGACATTCTTTCACAAAATGATGCATAAAGAGATTGAGGTGGATGTAGATGATATGATTGTGAAATCTCAAAAAAGAGAAGATCATGTCACCAACCTTAAAAAGTTGTTTGAGAGATTGAAAAAATTTCAACTCAAGTTGAACCCAACCAAGTGCATCTTCGAGGCAAAGTCAGAAAAGTTGCTGGGCTTCGTAGTCAGTGAAAGAAGGATTAAAGTCAATCAAGATAAAATAAGAGCTATTCAAAATTTGTCACCTTCAAGCACACTAAAAGAAGTTTGAGGTTTTTTGGATAGACTGAACTACATTTCTTGGTTCATTTCTCAGCTTATCTATAAATGTGATCCAATTTTTAAGCTTTTTCGCAAGAGTAATCCTAGATAATGAAATGAAGAATGCCAAGAAACTTTTAATAAAGTTAAGCGATACTTGTCTAATCCGCTAGTGTTGGTGCCGCTTATGCTAAAGAGACCTTTGATCTTATACCTAACAGTATGCGAGAAATCAATGAGATGTGTACTAGGGTAACAAAATGAATCTAGTAAAAAAAAGAGCTATTTACTACCTGAATAAAAAATTCACAAAAATAGAAGTCAAAGTATTCTTCTTTAAAAATATATATATTGTGAATTAGCTTAGATAACCAAAAGACTCAAATAGTACATTCTCTATCATACTACATGACTTATAGCAAAATTGGATTCAACCAAATATATCTTTGAGAAGCCTTCATTGTCTAGAAGAATTGCTAGATGGTAAGTAATGTTCTTAGAATATGATATCATATATGTGAGTCAAAAGTCAGTAAAAATGAGTGCTATAGTTGATTTTCTCACAGATTGTGCTACGAAGATTACGAGCTAATGAGATTAGAATTTTTTGATGAAGATTTGTTAGCTATTCCCCAACTTGAAAAGGAAAAGCATAATGAAAAACGTTGGAGAATGTACTTTGATGAAACTGCTAATGCTTTGGGACATGAAATTGGGGCAATTTTGATTTCTGTAGAAAAGCACTATTATCCTATAACAGTGAGATTAAATTTTAATTGCACAAATAACATAATTAAATATAAGGCCTGTATCATGGGTTTACAAGCTACTACAAATAGAAAGATTAAAGTATTGAAAGTGCTTAAAGACCCAACTCTAGTTATTTATCAATTGAAAGAAGAATGGGAGACGAGAGATTCGAAACTTATTCCATATCATAAGTATATCTTAGAGTTGATCAAACAGTTTGAAGATATTTAGTTTGAGCATTTACTTCTTGAAGAGAATCTGATTCCTAATACCTTAGCTACTCTGACAGTAATGATTCGAATTAATAATAATACTAATATTAAGCCCATCAAACTAGTTGTTAAGGATATACCAGTTTATTGTTCTAATGTAGAAAAAGAAAATGATGAAAAATCGTGGTAATATGATATCTTGCAGTACATTAAGAATCAACAATACTTGGATCACGTAACTGAGAATAATAAAAAAGTTATCCGGAGACTAGCTATAAGTTTTTTCCTAGATGGTGATCATTTTTTATATGTAAATGTGACTGAGGCTAGAAGGATTATTGATAAAGTGCATGATAAAATATATGGGGCACATGTAAATGGACATACGATAGCAAGATAGATCAAGAGAGCTAGGTACTACTGGTTGACAATAGAGAGCAACTACATTGGCTATGCTCAAAAATGTCATAAGTGTCAGATCTATGTTGATAACTGTCATAACGTATAAATCCAAGGACCTATCGCTAGATATGGATGAAAGGGAGTCACCACCAATCTTTTTTTAATTTAGGTGTGATTGGTCACCTAATATAGATTATGATTTGTGAAAACAAATGTTAGGTTCAGGAGTCGGTTACACATGAAAAAAGTTATAGCACCTCTACAACGCCCATCCAGCAGATGGTACCAGTTTGATTTCAATTATCCAAGCCTTGATCATATTTGTAATTTACCAAATTAATTTAATATTAAAAATTAGTCTTAAAATTGTTCCAATAGTTTGGTAACAATTTAAGATAATTTTTTCACCTCAGTAATATTCATAGAGACTAGTATCCCATTCTAAGAGGCTCTGTCATCGAATTTATTAACATTTTTTTATTCAAAAAAATTAGTAAAATCTACCAATAGTTTGGTAGGACTTAAAAATAATCATTCAATGGTTTAAAGGATAAAAATTATTTTTTTATTTTTTACCTTTTAAAAAAAATTGATTTATGAAACTTTTCAATAGTTTAGTGGATTCCATTTTAAATATTAAACCTATGAAAACTCTTCAATAGTTTGGTGAAATTCATGAATTTATTTTGTAAGGATTTTTATTTGAAAAATATTTTTTTTATTTTATTGAAAGGATTTTTTATATAAATATTTTTGAAAACTTTATTTGAAATGATTTTTTTATAGAATCATTTTTTCTTTTTCTTTTTTACTTTCAAAAATAAAATGGTAGAAATAAAAATTTTTTAAAAAATAAAACCAAAAAAATAATATAAAAAATAAAATGAGTTAAAAATAAAATAAAATCAAAAAATAAAAATAAAATGGAAAAAAGAAACTCTGCAATCAGGTAGGGTTAATAAACGGGTCGATGCACAGGTCAACGGGTCAGAGCGAGAATCCCGGGCTACTAAAATCTACCATTTTAGGGTAGTATAAAAGTGAGCTTTCAGTAGTTTTATCCCAGATGCCTTTGCTCTCTCTCTAAACCCTCAAACTCTCTCCCTTCTCTCTAAAGCCAAACTGAGATCTTACCGAAAACTAAAAATCCTTGTCGATTTTTAAAAAATCCCATTAAAAAATTCATATTCCGCCAACAAACTCATTGAAAAATTCACATTCCATCGAAAATTCAAACATTCAAACTTCAAACCTAATTTTCCAAAAAAAAACTAAAATTTTCCTATTTTTCCAGATTCCCTCTAAAATCTTCCAAAACCTAATCTCAACCCCTAGTGACCTAAAATTAAACCCAGAATCTTCAAATCTCACTCAGAAACCTCAAATTGATCCTAAAATCCTAGAATCCCAAAAACCTAATACTGCCTAAAACACCCAGTTTATTCAAATTAATCGAATCCCTTATAAAATTCATTCTGCTCTCTTTTGTAATGTTATTTAGATTTATAGGCCTCCTTAGAACAAATTCAAAAAATGGATAGAATCAATCCAAGCTTGAATCCTGGGATTTGATTCTATCTTAACCTTAGCTTATGCTTATGTTCATTGCTGATTGAAAATTTTTTTGATTTGAGCTTTGATTAACCCTTTGACCAAATTCAATTCTCAATTTCAGTTATTCAATCGATAGTTAGGAAGGAAAGAAAAATAATAATAATAATAATAACAAATTTTAATATAATACCATATATTATACTAATAACAATAATAGTAAAAATAATAATATAATACTATAATATAACCAAAATAATAAAAATGGTCTAATTGACCTCGGACATAGTCTGATTGACCCCAAACACAAACGGGTGTCTGCAGCTACCCATTTTTGCATATTCTTGTTAGAAAGGACGATGTAAGGACCTAGACACCCATTTCGTTTCAACCTAAGAGTCAAATCAATAAGTAAAATGACCAGGACTGAACCATGAATTTGGAGATGAAGCGACCAAAACTAAGTCGAAGTAGAAAATAAATGACTGGGATGAAATCACGAGTCAAAAATGAAGTGACTTAGACCAAGTTGAGGTTAAAAATAAATGATTGAGACAAAATCACGAGTCAAAATGAAGCAACCAAGACTGAGTCGAGGTCGAAGATAAATCATCAGGATGATACCATAATCATATAAAATGATCTAAACTGAGCCAAGATCAAGTGACCGAGATAAAATCATGAGTTAAAATGAAGCGACCAAGATCGAGTCGAGGTCAAAAATAAATGATTGAAATGAAATCACGAGTCAAAATGAAACGACCAAGACAGAGTCGAGGTCAAAAATAAATGACCGAGATGAAATCATGAATCATATTAAATGAGTTGGATTGTGCCAAGATCAAGTGACCGGAATGAAATCATGAGTCAAAATGAAGCGACCAAGACGGACTCGAGGTCGAAAATAAACAATCAGGATAAAACCATGAATCATATGAAATGATCTAGACTGAGCCAAGATTAAGTGACCAGGATGAAATCACGAGTCAAAATGAAGTGACCAAGATGGAGTCAAGGTAAAAAATAAATGATTGAGATAAAATCACGAGTCATAAGAAATGATTTAGATTGAGTCAAGATTGAGATGAGTGATGATGATATTGCAGCAATGCATGTCTTATATGTAATGTATGTAATGTTGATGTCATGAAATGTCAATTATGGTGGCAAGGTTCTTAAGACTCCACCAGTTTTTCTTAGCTTCTCAACATCTCAAAACAAATTTTGTCAACCGATCCATGTTATTCTTCTCATCTGATCATTACTCGTAGGTCATGTTAACCAATCTATCTTGGGTTCATCACAGGATCACTTTGCTTGCCCCAATGTAAATCATTTTCTCACGCTCTTTTCATTTATCTCATCTTGTGTTTCTTTTAAATATGAGAAAACTCTTTATGAAAAATGTCATTCATTTATTTACCATCATTCAAATCAGTGACAGACATGATACATGTTCTTGGTTTATTTAAGGAATGTTCATTTGGTGAAAGGTCAGAAAAATGGATATTTACTATTAAAAGAGCAAAAGATAGGGTCAAAAACAACTCAATGGTGAACAAAGGCAAAATGCTATAAATGATTGCTTAGACAATTTTGAACTCAAACTTAGGATCATCCTTCAAAAACACATTCCATTAATATTTTCAATCTTTGAGCTAATCATCATTCTCATTTTGGGGACCTTCATATGAAAATTTTTTTTTTTTCAAGTTTTCATCTTAAACCGCTCTTTTGGGTTTTCAATTTAAGTCTTCCTTTTTCCTCCTTTGTTTTTTTTCTTTTTTTTCTTTTTTTTTTTGCACATTTTTTCTCATTTTTCATTTCTCTTTCCTCCTTTATTCACTTTGATCAAAGTTTCACATAATCCAATGACAAACCTGTCCTAATTCAATTCATGATTCTCCAAATCAAATATTTACATTTGATCAAAATAAACTTTTAAGGGACGTATCGTAGGCTAGGGTAAAGGGTACCAAAGAAAGGATAAATATGACCAAATTATATTTGAAGGGTTATCAAACCAATGATCGTTTCTTCATGTGGAGCACTTTGACATTTTGTCCCATCAATTTTTTTTCTTTTTTTTTTCTTTGTTTTTTGTTTTCTCTTTTTTTTTGTGAAGTATAATGGCATTTTGTCCCAATAATTTTTCTTTATTTTTTTCTTTTTTAGTGGAGCATATTGGCATTTTGCCCTATTAATTTTTTTTTCTCTCTTTCTTTTCTTTTTTTCTTTTTTGGTGGAACACATTAGCATTTTACCCCATCAATTTTTCTTTTTTTTTTCCTAAGAAAAACAAAAGGTTTTGCCCCTAAAGTTACAGACTTTTCGACTTTGTCCCTAGTGTAGGAGTGATCCTTGATTAGGTTTTCTTAAAAAAATTCTCAACTAACTCAAATGGGGTGACAAAGGATAATAATTTTTTAAAAGATAGAATAAATATGGCCATTTCTCATTTCAAACATGAATACTCTCAATGAAAAATTTTTATTGACTAAGAGCAGACTTGTAAATGAGCAAAGATCATGTATTGTATCACTTTTGAAATTCTTCCCTAGATTTATCTTTTTATTTAGTAGTCCCAACAATCCTAAATTTATCAATCAAAACATCATGAATGGTGTTTTTAAAGTCAAATATTGAATTATCATTACGACTGTCTGAACATTCATTATTTGAAAAAAAATGGGTAGAGAAAAATGGTATGAGATGGTAAAAGTAAATGATGGATATTCACAAAAAAAAAAAAAATGTCATGAAAATGTATCAAGCATGTCACTTTATTAAAATGATAAAAAATAAGATGAAATTCAAGTACATATAAGAAGATCCACATTTTCAAAAGTCTAAGATGATAGGCAGCTCTAATTATGTCTCTAGATGATTAGGAAACGAGTTACCAATGACATATTATGTCATGTTTCCACCAGTATCAAAATTTATCAACCCTCCTTTAATCAGACTTTGCACCATACATTTCAAAGGAATGTAATTTTTGGTGGAATGGCCTGTCACCCCAAAATGATAGTCACGGTAAGCAGTGGAGTCATACTATTTGAGATAGCGAGATTCAAGTTATTTTGTATGAATAGGGGCAATCAAGTGGTTCTTATAAAGTTCTTGGTACAAATTTGTGTAACTCACAAAGAAATGGTCCAATGTAGGCTTTTTTCGATTTTATGATTTTTATGCACCACTTGTTGGGGTAGTGGGATGAATGGATGACCTAAAAAGAGATGGATAAAAGGGTCGTGGAGTTGACTGGTAAGGTGTAGCATAAATATAACTTGTAGGAGAATGATATGTGGGATAACTTGATTAAAGATAATTTTTAGATTGTTGTTTATCAAAACTCACAGCTTAAGTCTCACTTTCCTTTTTCTTAAGCATGTTTTTAGTAGCAAATGATTCTCTTTCTTTTAGTTTACCGCTCTTGATTGCATTTTTGACAATCTCCTCTAAAATCACCATGTCGATAAAATTTTTAGTTGAGTTCCCTATCATTTTCTCGTAGTATGGCAACTTGAAAATGCTTACAATAGCATTATTATCTTTTTCCTTGTTAAAGGGGGTTGCACCTGAACTGCGACATCCTACCACCTTTGGGCATACTCTTTGAAAAACTCAGTTGCTTTTTTCTCTATCCCTTGTAATGAGAGACGATCAGGAACTATATCTATGATTTGATGATATTAACTAATGAAAGATCAAGTTAGATCCTTCCATGACTTAATGCGAGTCCTATCCAGTTAGGCATACCATCTTGCAACAGACTCGGTAAAGCTATCTTAAAGCACATGCATGAGTAGCTTTTTATTGTTGGCATAAGCTACCATCTTACGACAATACATTATGATATACGTGATGGGGCATTTGATACCGTCATACTTCTCAAATTTTGGTACTTTGAACTTCAAAAAAATCATAATATCTAAAACTAGACAAAGGTTGGTAACATCTATGGATCCATAGAAATCAATGCCCTCTATAGCCCGTAATCCTTTCTCAATCATGCTTATGGCTTGATCAGTCTTGGAGTCTTCTGATGGTACAAGCATCTGTAACTTTTTGTTCTCTTTGGTTTTATCCATTTTGAAAATTTATATTGGCTCATCTGCCTTTTCAATGAAGACAGGATTGATATAGCTCTAAACATTCCCTTGATTGAAAATTAAGAACGTTGTTTGTTATTGATGAAAGCTTGGAGTGGTATGAGTCTAATATGGATTGACACCTAGAGGATGTAGTGGCTCAGAATCTTTATGTAAGATGTCTTCTTCTGTTGCCTTTCCTCTATTTCCCTTTTTTAGAGTTTCCAAGATTTTGCTCAATTTTCCTTCTAGTATTTCCTGAGCCTTTTTTATCCTTTTAAGTCGATCTACATTATCTTACGCCATTTTTTTGGCTTTAGCCTGAGTGTTGTACTGGTGTTGAGCTATCTTTGAACCTTAATTTCTAACAATTACAGTGCAAATTTAGAATGATGTTTATGGATCTATCAAATTATGCATAAGAATGAATGCAATGATGCATGAATGCATACACAATAAAAAAGTACTAGTAAGCATAACATGTAATCTGCATGTATGTTTATGAATATGCATAAAAGAAAAAAAATAAAAGAAGACAAAAAAATCGATTAGTCACTTTAAAATAAAGAATAAACACTACAAAGCAAGTAAAATAACATGACCTTAGATTTGGGTTAACTATAAATGGTGGAATGACATGGCTCTATCTATGGTTAGGCTCTTAAAGTTAACTATATGTGGTTTGAATAGCTTATAAGAGGTTCCCAAATTGTTCTTTACATCATGGTTTATCACAGACCAGTAAGACACCTCGATCCTCACCCATCATAGGCTATAAGCGGATAAGGTTCAATTTGAATGAGAGTGTTTCGCTAACCCATGTAGAGACATGAAATCTAACAAGGGCATAAGTACTTCATTTCCTCCTAAAGATAGAGCTCGGATGGAAGGCTTATGTTATGCACATGCACATGAATGACATGTATATATACAATAAATAGATAACTAAGTAAATATAAACAATGAATAAAAAGAAAGATAAATGAATAATTAAGCAAGTATACATAATGAAAAGGAAAATAAATAATAAAGCAAATATAAGCAATGAAAAAAGAATAAAATAATTTCAAATTTATTAAGCAAAGCTTGGATAATAAGAAATTATTTACTGGCTTGACTCTTGATGTCCTCAGTGGAGTTGTCAAACTGTCATAACATATAGATCCGAGGACCTACCGCTAGACATGGATGAGAGGGATTCACCACCAATCTTTTTTTGTTTAGGTATGTTGGCCACCTGATATAGATTATGATCTGTGAGAACAGATGTTAGGTTCAAGAGTCGATTATGCATGAGAAAGATTATAGCACTTTCATAACACTCATCTAACAAACGGTACCAATTTAATTTCAAATTATCCAAGCCTTGATCATATTTATAATCTATCGAATTAATTTAATATTAAAAATCAATCTTAAAATTATCTCAATAGTTTGGTAGCAATTTAAAATAATTTTTTCACCTCAAAAGTATTTATAAAAACTAATGTCTTATTCTGAAGAGACTCCATCGTCAGATCTATTAATATATTTTTATTCAAAAAATTAGTAAAGTCTCCTAATAGTCAATCTAGGCTTAAATCCAGAATTTAATTCTCTCCGAACCTCAGCATATGTCTAGGTTCATTACTGCTTAAAAAATTCCTTGATTGTACTTTGATTGACCCTTTGACAGAATTCAATTCTCAATTTTAGTTATTTAATCAACAGTTAGAAAAGAAAAATAATAATAATAATAATAATGTAATGTAATACCATATATTATACTAATAACAATAATAGTAAAATTAATAATATAATACTATAATATAACCAAAATAATAAAAACGGTCCAATTGACCTCGGACATGGTCCAATCAACCTCAAACACAAATGGGTGTCTACAATAAGGGACATGCTCCACCGACTACTTTATATGTTTTGGAACCACCCTAGCTATTCTCTACGTGGGGCATGGATATCATTAGTCCTATTACCCCAAAGGCTTCTAATAGGTATAGGTTCATTTTCATAATGATAAATGATTTCACGAAATGGGTGAAAGTAACTTCATTTGAAAGTGTGACATGATCTGTGATCTGTAAGTTCATAAAAAAAGAGATCATTTGTAGATATAGACTTTTAGAAAGAATCATTTCAGATAATGCTAAAAATATTAACAGTAAAATAATGTAAAAAATTTATGTTCAATACAATATCAAGCATCATAATTCGATGTCATACCGCTCGAAAATGAATGGGACAATCGAGGAGGCAAACAAGAATATAAAAAGAATTCTTGAGAAGATGACTGAAACCTATAAAAAGTGGCATAAGAAGTTATCATTTACCCTTCATACTTATTGAACATCAGTGCATACCTCTACTGGGATAACCCCATTTTCTTTGGTTTATGGAATTGAAGCTATGTTGCCAGTGAAAGTGACAATCCCATCCTTGATAGTCTTAAAAGAGATTGGACTAGAAGAAGTTCAATAGATTCAAGGGCATTACGAGCAATTAAATTTCATTGAAGAGAAAAGATTGATAATGTTCTGTCATGATCAGCTATATCAGAGAAAAATGATAAGAGCTCATGATAAAAAGGTCCAACTTCATTGTTTTCAAAAAAAAGATTTGGTTTTGAAAATAATTCTTCCAAGCCAGTACAATAATAAAGGAAAATGGATTCCAAATTGGGAAGGATTATATGTTGTGAAAAAAGTTTTCTCAAGCAACACATTGATATTAGTTGAGATGGATTGAAATGATTTGCCTAATCTTATAAACTCTAATGCTATGAAGAAATAATATACTTAAAAAAATAAAAAAAAAAGGAAAAAGAAAACTACAAAAGGATGCCTCAAATCGAAAACCCCAAAAAGGTAGCTTGAGTCAAAAGGGATTCATCTAAGTTAAAAACCTGAAAACGCAATTTAAATGAATAGGGTGCAACATGAAATTTAGGACTTCACCAATTGGAGGCTAGTATGTTTTGATGAGCTCTAAGTTGTTAGGTGTATCAAGTGGTTGAATTTTTTAAAAACACTTCGAGATGTGTTATCATAATTATTTTATTGTTTATTTTAGGCGTTATTACCCTATGCCATTTTTATAGCCATTCTTTTTTGTTAATGGCCAAAGTTGTTCTACCATTTTAAATAAGAGACATTTCATTTCATTTTTTGTATCTCTTTTTTGATGACTATTTTTCATTTATTCTCAATCGATCCCTTAACTTTTCTCTTTAATACCTTGCAATGGAAGAAATGTATGATTACATTTTTACTTTTTAAAATTGAAATAATGATTGATACTTGAATAATAGCATGAAAGATTTCTACATTACCTTGAAAAGGTTGAGAGTGATAAAGACAAATATAAAGTGTTCAATTTCTTGGTAAAGACATTGAATTTAAAGGAAAAAGATTTCTTTAAAAGGAGAATATGGGAATTAAATGAGATGGATGATTAAGAATTAAATCGATTTGGTCTTAGTACTTAAAGATTGAAGAGTTCAAGGTCCAATAAAAAAGCTAGAGAATTTATGTACCAAAATTGAAAAAAAAAATTAATCAAGTGACATTTGCATAGCATGCATTGCATTTAGGAATGTCTAATGCATGAATCTAGAAAACAAGGATATTGCAAAGTCTCGCATGGTGAAGATAAATATGAAAACTTTTTGATGAAAGAGTTAAAAATTCTCATTTGAGAAGAAACCTATAAGATAATATTCTAATCCTTGAAAAAGGATATTACAAGAAAACCAATCATAGACAAAAAAGATTTTTTAAAATTTTAAAGCTGTGAAGCCTTTGTTCCAAGGAGTATTTAAGAATGATTTGTAAGACTTCTGGATATAATCTCTTAAAATTTCTTCAAATACGATCTATAAGACCTCTGAGCATAATTGTTAAAAAAAACCTCTGTTTAGAGGAGTTTTATTTATTTTTCGAAAGTCATGAGCTTCTGTTTAGAAAAATCTTATCTATTTTTAAAAAGTCGTTAAACTTCTGTTTAGAGAAACCTTATTTATTCTTCAAAAGTCATTGAGCTTTGCTTAGAAGAGCCTTATTTATTTTTTAAAGTTGTTAAGCCTCTGCTTAGATGAGCTTTATTTATTTTTTAAAGTTTTTGAACCTTTACTTACAATAGCCTTATTTTTTTTTAAAGTTGTTGAGTCTCTACTTAAAGGAGCCTTATTTATTTTTTAAAGTTGTTAAACCTCTACTCAATGGAGCTTTTTTTTTATTTTTCAAAGTCATTGAGCATCTTTTCAGAAGAGCCTTATTTGTTTTTTTTTAAGTAATTGAGCATTTGTTGTGAGGAACTTTTATGTTTTTTAAAGTGTTAAACCTCTGTTTGGAAGATTTTCATGTTATTCAAAAAGTTTGAGTATCTATTTTTAAAAAAAGGTAAAAAATGTGTCAAGTTTATTCTTTATTGGGTTGTCTACGTCTTTGCATAATTCTTGTTTCATAAAAAGTGCACAAAAAAGGACAACTATAGACATCCCAATTTGTCTAGGGTTGTAACTGTTTAAATAAAATGAAAAAAATGAGAAAAAAATCAGGTTGTTGAATTGGTATGAAACTATTTGTTTGGGGTGTAAATTTTGAGTTAAACCTAAAGTTTGGAGGAAAAATTAAAGGAAAATTAAAACTCTATTTGATATAGGGTTCTCTTGATTTGAACCCTATAAAAACAAACTCAAATCAACCAAGTAATACATAGAGTATCAGAAAGAAAAATACAAAAACAGCCAAAAAGTAAAAAAAAAAAATTTAGAGATTTTTTAGAGAATCTACATGTTTTTTCTTTCTAGCAATTTATGAAAATTCTAGTTTTTGGTGAAATTTTTCGACGATCTTTGAAGATTCTGATGAGTTTTCGACAATATTCTCAATTTTCAACAAGATTCTCAATTTTTGATATCAGATTCCCAAAAACTGACAAACATTCAACAAATCTACCTAAATTTCGATGAGATTTTTCAAAATTCGATAAAACTTTAATCAGAGTTCATTTGAGTTTTAGAGAGAATAGAAAAAAAAAAGGAAAAAAAGGAGGAAGAAGAAAAAATCTAAAAAATAAAAAGATTTTTACCATCTTATACCGCCACTTAAACGATGTTATTTTAACATTTAATTAGCCTAAAATCCGTGTATTTTCCTTTGGGTTGATCTAACTCGAGTGCTAACTTGCTTTTCGACCCGCATACCAGGCTTTGGCTTAAGTCGAGAGGTTTTGATTGTGGTCCCTCTTGCATCAGAACCGCACCCTCTAATCGCAGAGCCGAACCGATTCCTGTTTTGATTTATTTATTTATTTATTTAGTTATTTTATTTATTTATTTATTTATTAGTATTTTTACATAATTAAATTTTACAAAAACTAAAAGAAATAAAAGAAAACACTAATAAATTTTTTTTAGGAATAAATAACATTTATTCAATGATGAATTTTTTAAAAATTATAAAAAATTAATTTCTATAAAATTCCTATGTTAAAATTTTTTAAAAATTTGACCCAAATGAAAAAAAATTTAGATAAAATTTCAATAATCATAATTAATATTTATTTTTAATTTTTTAAAAATTAAAAAATTTTAATAAAAATTTTAAAATTAAAAATTAATTACCCAATTATAAAATTTTTAAAAATTTTAAATGACAAATTTCTTAAAAGATCTCTAAGTGAAAATTTTCTCTAAATTTACCCAAATTATTAAATAATTTAAATGAAATTTTAATAAAACTAATTATATTTTTTTCAAATAAAAATATTAACAATATAACTTAAAATTTTTTTATTGAAAATATTTAACAATTACTTAAAGATAAAAATTTTAAAAATATCAAATAGTAAATTTTCTACAAATCTCTAAGTAAAAAGTTTCTTTAAATTTGTTTCAAATGATGAAAAAATTTAAAGAAAACTTCAAAAAATAATTATCATATTATTTTCTTTCTAAAATTAAAAAAAAAAAAAACAAGAATTGTTTTTAAATATACCCCAATGAAGAAATATGTAAAAATAAAACTTGTAAAAAATTTTAAATTGACCTAAATAATAAAAATTTTAAAAATGAATTGAAAGTAAAAAAAATTTTCAATGATAAAATTCTTAATAATCGCCAATAAATAATTATTTAAAAAATTTTTAAGTGAAAAAATATTTTTAATTTTGATTGAAATTGTAAAAGAATTAGATATATTTTTAACAAAACAAAAACCAAAATAAAAAAAAATGATTAAACTTTTTTTTTACAACGAAACGTCTTTAAAAAAAATGAAATTCTTGAATACTCTTTAAGTAAAAAAATATTTTTAAAAATTCTACAAAATTAATGAAAAAATCTTAAAAATTATTTCTAATATTAAATTTAAGAACACTAACACCAAGATCTTAAGATAATTTACAATAAAATAATACTATCTTTTAGATGAACATGTGAAAGTACTATAACATTTTTTATATGTAATCGAACTCTTAAACTCTGTTCTGATTAATAAGCCTAAATTTATTTTTTTAAAAATCTTTAGTCAAATTTAAAAGCACCTTAAAATAATAGATTCATTAAGTGATTAATCACACTTAAAAAAATAATTAGTAATGACTCTTTTGTTTAATCTAATTATAAATTTATAGATATATATATGTTATGACAGTACTTATACTTGCTAGAAATTTTGTTCTTCTTTTGAGTAAATAGAGAAGAGAAGGAAGAGAATATTAAAAAAAAAAAAAAAAAAAGTAATCTTAATCCTAAACCATTTTCATGCTAAAAGCAAAGAGTGTTATAGACGTTCTACTTGCAGATCTGCTAGAGAAAAACAACTCTGTGGCTTGAAAGTAGCCTTCAGCTTGCTTTGTTGCAATCTTGGTTTTGTTGCTGCTACTGATACTGATAGTTTGTCATTTGATGATGGCGTTTCTTTATCCTCTCCATCTTCATCGTCTTCATTCCAAGCAAGAAGGGGCATGGATTTGAGGTTTTGCCAAGAGTAAAAAGAAGACTTCCTGCTGGACCATTTGTTGGCAATCAACACCCTCCTCCTTTTGTTGAACGGGTTCTCTGCCTTGTGCAACTCTTTCACTGAGCTTATATCTAAGAGATTAGCAAACGACTTTGATTTCCCTGCATAATGATTCGACAATCCCCTCCTACAACAAGCCAAACAAATTTACAACCCTTGTTTCTAATTCAAATTTCTGTTAAAATTAAGGATATTCCCTTCAGAGTCACACAAATTAGAAAGAAATTCATGGCTGTCCCCTTCTTTTTTTTCCCCAATATCACAGGAGAATCAAAATACCAACAAACAGAAAAATCAGCCAAACCCCCAATACTCAAAAAGATGGTAATTTCAAATAACAAGTTTAACACAGAAACTACAGAGGAGAATTGATTAAGGGGGGCAAACAGTGGAGAAAGATACTAACTTGATGGGAAGAGAGTCTTCTAAAACACCCAAAGAAGCCAAACCACCCCTTCCTCCAGATGAAACGACGCCCTCTTCTACTTCATCATCACTGTCTCCCAGAGGTCCGATCGAGGACGAACTCTCCGAGGACACATACGAAGAGACGCGATCCGACCCGGGGGAGGAATCGTCGAAGCCAACATCATCCTCTTTGAGATACAAGCAAGAGGAGGAAATCTTCTCCTGAGGCCCGTCTCTAACATACGTGGCCGAAGCAGCAACCTCGATACTGAATGTGGGACCCACCAGAAGCTCCATTTTTCCGGTTGCCACTACGAAACTGGGGACAAAAAAATTCACAAACTTCAACCTTCCCCTCTTGGTGTTCGACTTCGTCTTCGCTTTCTCCTTGTCTTCCAGATGGGTTTCACTGTCATCAATTGGAAGTTACGGCTTGTAAAAAGATGCGCAGGTTAAGGATTTCTATGTTGACAGGTAGAAAAGATAACAAGGGAAGGGGACCAACAACAACAACAAGGCTATTCATGTAGAGAGAAAATGTTAGAAGAAAAGGAAAAGAACGCAACACCATAAGAGATGGATTAGGTAGCTTGTAGATAAAATATACCACTCCCAGTAAAAATGGTTGGGTTTTTTTTTTTTTTTAATGTGTATAATACATATTATGTCATACGTATTCATAGTCCGAATGTATCAATATGTTTATACAGATGGAAAAGTTAAACGTGAACATCCGCCGCGAAATAAGGGGTGCTAGAACTTAGAACGCGGTTTGACACGTTCGTAACGACGTGGCAGCGACTGTGACCAGATAAATCCCGAAACACGTTTTAATTTATACGGTCCTAATTGTTCCTCATTCAATCACAGTACCTTTCATACCTCTCTCTCAATCTACGTAAATGCTAGTACTAATTTTGTCTCTGTTGCCTATTTCTACTTGCAATTTTAAAAGAAAATAAATGTTAGACCTCATTGAAGTTTTTTTTTTTCTTTTTTTTAAATATCGATAAGGTTGGGTCAAGATGGAAAGAAAATTTAGTTTCAAGTAAGTACTCTTTTCATGCCACGTTTAACATTTATGTTATGGTTTTAGATGGGATTAAGTTGTTGTCATTAATTTTTTTTAAATATTTAAATTTAAAAATTTTTAATATAATATTTAAATTATAAATTTATTAATTAATATAGTTAATATTAAATAATAATAAATAATAAATAAATAATTTTTTAAGTATCATATTAATTAATAAATTTATAATTTTAAGTAACATAAAAAAAAATTTAAAATTTAGATATTATATTAAATATTTTATTATAATATAAAAATCATTCATGATATTAATCCATTGAATTATTACAATTTTAAAATATCATTCAACTTTTTTTTTTCAAATAGTTTTTATTTGGAATTTATTCAAGATTAATTTGTTTAAATTTAGATATTATATTAAATATTTTATTATAATATAAAAATCATTCATGATATTAATCCATTGAATTATTACAATTCTAAAATATCAATCAACCTTTTTTTTTCAAATAGTTTTTATTTGGAATTTATTCGAGATTAATTTGTTTGTATAAAATTTATTACGGTGTATATATTTTGATTTTAATTGAATTAATTGATTTCGAATTAATTTAATTAATCGATCGATTATTGAATTAATTTTGATTGGTTATCAAAAATAATTTTACAAAAATTTTGATTTTTAATTAATTTGGTTCGATAATTGAATTAATCAAAATTTTAATTGAAATATAAACTTTTAAAAAAATTAAAAATATGTAAATTGATCATTCCATTTTATAAGTTGTTTGAATTTTTAAATTAATAATTTGGTATTAGGATATTTTATTAGATATTTTATTTAATTTATTTAAATATTCATTATAAATTAACCAAATTAAATCTGAATCAATAAGATTTTCAAAATTAATAAATTTGATTATATTAATAAAAACAAAATAACATAATTTAATTTATTTGATTTTGTATAATTTAATTCAAAATTAATTGAATTAATTAACATAATAAACACCTTATAAAACATTGTTGTCATTGTTCTAAGACTGCACTATTTAATGGGGAATATTTAAAATTTTTTAATCTATCTATCTTCTTTGGATGCATATGTTGGGTACATAGAGTTTAAACACAACTCAAATGTCTTAGGTTTTTTTTTATTATTTTTCTATCATATATCCAAAGATAAACCCAATAACTTATCACCTTAATGTAAAAGAAATGGAACAAAATTTTCATTGCAAGGATAGAAAATAATGTGTTGACATGGTGGAGAAGAGCGATGGGGTTGACTTCAAATTCTTATAGCTTACAAACTTAAAAACCAAATCGAAACCGATACATCATCATTACAGATCATGAGTTCGATAGAACAAATAGGCTACTAAATTATGAAACTTAACCATTGATTATTGGCAAAAAAAAAATCATTAATCATCACATAAAATTTAATCGGATTAACTTTGAATGGATCAGCCTTAGCCAGGCCTCGGCCAATCCAAGACTGCTTCTTCATTTATACTCCTTCTATATTAAAATAATCCCCAAAACTTTGTCTACTTGAAAAGATGAAAATAAATAAAAATAAAACATTTATTAATCTAATAATTAAGTTATAAAGTAGAAAAGTATTATAAATTTTACCTATTAAATTAATAAATTCTTTATTTCACTTTTTTTCATCATTTTTACCAAATAGAATCCAAAAGATTAAGAGAGTGATACCTATATTAATATTTGGGTTTTTCCAGTTTTTTAAATGGGTTGTGAATTTGACAGTGAGTTTTTTTTTTTTTAAGTTTTTATAGATCAAAACTCTAGAATAATTGATTTATTTATAGGTTGTGAGTTTGCAATAAAAAAAATTTTTTAATTCAAACTTTAAGGTTGGAAGCTTGTTGTAGCAAATAGAAAAGACATTTTAGATTTAAAAATGATGGGAGGGTCCTTATGAAAAATGTAGAGAGGATTTAAATTTTATTTTTGTTTGGATATGTTTATTATTAAATATAAAGTACCAATATATTAAAAATATAATAAAGATTAAACTAAAAAAATAAAAAAAATTTCCGTTTAGCACACCAGGCTTCTAACTTTAAAGGCAAACAAAAAAATAATAATAAAGTCATGTAGACAATATAATAAAACCTAAACTAAAAAAGTGAAAAAATAACAATAAAACCTAATCGA
Source organism: Durio zibethinus (assembly GCF_047325235.1). Taxonomy (NCBI): domain Eukaryota; kingdom Viridiplantae; phylum Streptophyta; class Magnoliopsida; order Malvales; family Malvaceae; genus Durio; species Durio zibethinus. Next base: position 12,222,731 of record NC_143174.1, read on the forward strand.
AAATATAACAAGACCTAAACTTAAAAAATGAAAAAAAAAAAATAAAGCCTAAATTAATAAAGTGAAAAAATATAATTTTTTATTATATAAATTAAACATAATGAAATAATAATTATTTAGAAAATATTTCTTAAAAAAAAATTTTAGAAGGTTAAATGTTTTATATTTTTTAAAATTTTCTTAAATAAAAATAATTAAGGATTTTTATGAAAATTGTTGATAGCATTCAAAATTTATTTTTGTTTTGGATATGTTTATTATTAAATATAAATACCAAAATATTAAAATTATAATAAAGATTAAACTTTTACAACATAACACAAAAAACAAAAATCTAACTATAGTATATTAAATTTTTTTAATTTTAATATATTTATAATGAGAAGAGATTAACTTACACAATATATAACTTTTTTCTTTTTAGTTTCACATATTTTTTAACAATTGATTTTAGTAGATTCAAGAGATGAGATTAAATCATTTTTTATTATTTTTACTTGTCTCTATCATCATTATGATCTATTAAAATCAATTGTTAATAAAATATATAAAATTAAAAAAAAAATACATTATTTAAGTGGGTCCCTCTTCATTTATAATATTTAACATGTGTCGCCCTGCATCTTAGTCTTCTCTATGTAGAAGTTTTAGTCTTGGGGTCTACAAGAGTATTACTCCCTTAAGGTTTCATTTTCAACGGCTTCTTGAGGGTTGTTTTAGTTTAGAGTATGTTTTCTATCAATTTTTTTTTTAGAAAGTTTTTTGAAAAGGATTTAGGATGGCTAAAAATCTTAAGGGACTATGGAAGTCCATTACCTTTATTGAAGAGGAAATGGATAGTATTAGTCTAAGAGAGTCAGATTTGGAGACCGTGAGCATTGATGAAAGATGGTGGATGGTAGGAAAACTACTTACAACCAACCATTTAACAAGGAAGTAATGGTGAGTACTCTAAAGGTGGTATGGAGGATTTCAAAAGAGGTGGAAATTATAGAATTAGAAGATAATTGTTTCTTATTTAAGTTTGCAATAAAGGCAGATAGGAAAAAGGTAATAGAAAGGGCTCTGTAGTCTTTTGATAAAAACTTGCTAATGATGGAATAGTGTAAGGCGTGCCCAGACTTGGGGATCATTGTTTCAATCAAGCTGCTTTTAGGATCAAAGTTTATAGCCTTCCATTAGGGATGAGATCTCAAGATGTTGCCATACGAGTGGATAGTAAAATAGGGAAACTAACCCTATGTTTGGTTTGAAGGGAAGGGAAATAAAGGAAAGTAATGAAAACAGAAAAACCTTTCTTTTGTTTGGACAAACTTTTAATTTAAAGAAAAGAAAAGAGGTGAAAACTTAATGACCTTTAGTTTCTCTTGTAATCCTCATTTTTTTAATATCTCAATTTGGAAAAAAAGCTAAGGAAAGAAAAGTTGAAAAAAATTTATTTTTATAAAAAGACTATTATATCCATATTTTTATTATAACATTAGGTTTAATTATATAATTGACATTTCTTACAAAAATAATTTCTTTTTATGAGTATTTATATAACATCACAGTTTATAAATATTTTATAATTTTTTATGTCTTAACAACAAAACAAGTCAAATTATTGTAAGAATAAATTAAAAGACTGAATTAAACATAAAATTAAGAGTAAATCAATAAATAACAAATACATATTACTTATTAAACATGCTCAATTTTGTTTAAAAAAATTTGTTTATACAAGCTATGTAGGATAAAGATATATTTGTATATTATATGTTATTTTATTAAAAAAAAGGTTATAATTGAAAAAAATATATTATAATGAATTATTTCCTTTCCTTTTCATTATTTATCCAAACAATGGTTGTTAGAATTCCTTTTCTTTCATTTCCTTTATTAATTTTAACTATCCAAACAAAGGATACATGTACCCTTTTCTTTCTTTTAAAAAACTTGTTTCTTTTTTTTCCTTTCTTTTTTTTTCCTTTTCTTTATATATATATATATATATATATATCCAAACAGAGCGTAAGTACAGTGTATGTGGGTCTAGATTAAGGAGGGTGGTCCCTTTTCTTGAGAATTTGAGTTAAGGTGGATATCCACTCAAAAAAGCAATCTTGATTAAAGTTAACAATGGAAAGAAATAGTTGGATGATTGAGATATAAACGCTTGCCAAACTTTTGCTTGGGGCATATTGAATCAGAATGTGTAAATAACACCAATCCAAGTAGTGGTGAAAAACCTATATTTGAATATGGGGATTGGTTGTGGGCATCTCCATTAAAGTGGAGAAATGTGATCGAAAGAAAGACAAGCCATGCTACAAGTAGTCAAAGATGAATGGAAGATAAGAGGCATGATCAAATAAGTATGGCAAGCATGGACACATAGAAACCTGTGGCTAAATCCGTAAACATGGAATGTGCGGATGTTACGAATAAAAGAAAATAGTAGCTTGAATCTGTCAACGCATAAATAAAGGTAAAAAAAAGAGGGATCTCTATCCAATCTGGACAGACACCTAGTCAAAAAAAAAAAACAAGGTAACTGCTGATTTTAAGCATCAAAATGCCAAAAAAGAGATTAGGGAAAATGGAAATAATTTGAAATTAAGAGGGAATAATATAAAGGCAAATGAGCATGTAAATAAACAATAGTCAAATGATTAGGGGACTGACATTGTGGGCCTCTTATAAGAAAATGGAAATAAATCTAGAATGTAGTAAAAATATGAAATGTGGTGTGCATATCGAGGTAACAACCAAAAAAATCCATACAAGACTCATACAGACTCTTGAAAGTGTGAATGAAAATGAAGCAATAGGGCCAGACAATAACTATGTAAAAACCATACAACATTCAAAGTCGAAGTGGAAGAAGCTTACGAGGGCACCTAGCCAAACTCAACAAATAACTCATACAATCATAGGGGAGAAAAAAGTAAGGTTGAAAGAGCACACAATGAGTATGAAACAAAGAAGGGACCATAGAAAAAAAGTAAGAAAAGTCAAATAGTTTATGAAAGCAATGTGAAGATCAATCAGAAGCACAGATTCAAGCCTTGAAACTCAACTAAAAAGAATTTAGACATAACTTATGAGAAATAAAAATGTAACTTACCAAGCTAGTGAAAGGGGTGAAAAATCTTGAAGCGACCTATTCTCAAGATTAAAAAGCCTTTCACAATACTGATACTAGTCCAAGACATGTAAATGCATCAGATGGCCCAATAAAAGACCAAGCCAGAAAAGAAGCAAAAGTGATAAGGCTTTATAATCTTGCACTGACTTCGTAAATTGGCTCATTTCCAAATCCCCAATTGGTTATTCCTAAACAACCTCTTTTGGCATCATAAACAAGACATGTTCTTGTTCAACATCCACAAATTGGCCCATACCCATATACCTTATCAATTATGACTTATGCTTTTCAAAATCCTAATGCTTATCAACCCATCTAGCAACCAAGTTTCCCAATGAACCCTTAGGCATATACACATAGTTCTACTATAAAACTTACACCTGTAAGTCAAACAACTACTCAACCCAAAAAATCATTGAGTCAAAAGAATAAAAAGCCATCATTGATCCAATCTCTATGACTTACATTGAATTATTGCCACTACTCATCAAAAACAATTTAATCGTAACACTTTCTTTAGAACCATTAAAACCTTTTTATGCTAAGGTTGGTGTGATTATCACTTTGGCAATATGGATTATTCAATAGAAATTACCATGCTTTCAAACATAAGGTGTAAAGTTTAACTAAACTTGATGTATTGAGTTTTGGGAATGAAAGAGAGCCTAAGATTGTTAAGAGGTCATTGCCTAATCATAGTGGCAGAAGAACTTAACCATGATAGTACCAAGGTTTTAAAGCTAAAGAATAGGACCATGCAATAGATTTTAAGATTTTTTTAAGGTGTTTTTGTTAAAATAATTTTTAATTTTAATTTTTAATAAAAGATTTTTTCTTCTCTTTTTTATTATGTGATAACATTCAATACATGCATCAATTCATTCATATATAAAATTATCTTGCATAAATTTACAGTAGGCATTATCCTAATCCTTAATTGTGATAATTAAAGTTCAAGAGGCTAATCGTTAAGGTAATCTACTTGCCACTCATAGAGCCAGAACAAAATAGCCTAATTGAGAAATTTGAGAAAGCTCAAGATAAAATAAGAAGAGATCTATCCCATTATGAAATGCTAAAAAATCTAAATAGAGAGAAAGAAGTGAAAATAGCCTGCATACAAGCATTCTAAAGGACATAATCATAATAAACAACACCTCTTGAGACATACTTTTATCTCAGAATACCTTTAACAGCTTCACTAGTTTCAGTCTTTAATGATTCTAAAAAGCAAGAAAATTTGAAAAAAGTTCATTTAAAGTAACAGAAGTGAAAATAGCCCGCATACAAGCATTCTAAAGGACATAATCACAATAAACAACACCTCTTGAGACATACTTTTATCTCAGAATACCTTTAACAACTTCACTAGTTTCAGTCTTTAATGATTCTAAAAAGCAAGAAAATTTGAAAAAAAATTCATTTAAAGTAACAAAAGATTCAAATGCTAAAAAAAAAGATAGATCTTATAGAGGAAAGGCTTAAAGTTATCGAGGGAATAGATTTTTATGGATCTATGGATATATTGGAGCTTTGCTTGGTGCTTGATGTGATTGTTTCGCCCAAGTTCTAAGCCTCAAAATTTGAAAAATATGATAGGACTAAATGCCTAACAAGATGGCTGCCCACATCCCTAATGACAAGCTCTTGATTCATGTATTCTAAGATAATTTTATGGGGTCTACTGCTATGTGGTATGCTCAATTAGACAGAACTTGCATCACTTCATAAAAAGAATTGGTTAGAGCATTTGTAACTCAGTACAAACACATTATAAAGTTAGCCCTAAATTAATTGTCTTTACAAAATATGGAGAAAAAAGATGTTAAGAGCTTTAAAAAATATGCTCAAAGGTGGAATGATGTTATTGCCCTAATTTAACCTCTTTTAACAAAAAAAAAAGCTGCAGTCTTGTTCGTCAACATTCTTAAAGCTCTATACTATAAAAGAATGATAGAAAATGCAATAAAAAATTTTACTAACATGGTTATATCAAGGGAGATAATAAAGAATTCCATAAAAAGTGAAAAGTTTAAAGAGAATGATGTAGTAGATATAAAAGATATGGTATACCAAGAATATAAAGAGAAGATGTTCAAGTTGTGATGTATGAAGGGAAATAGTTTGGAGGCTTTACACCATACCATCCTTACCAACCTTACTACCCTACCATAAATAATCTTTCTCAAAATCTTTATTTTCATCAGCCAACCCAATAATTAGTTCCTCACATAAATCATTATCCCCAATCTACTGCTTGACCATTGAATAGTCAAAGAATATCAATAAACATTCTTGAAAATTTTTTAATTTTTGATCTTTTGCCTTTACTGATAAATTACCAGTACCTTACCTTTAGTACCTTTGAAAATAATTTTGAATCCATCAATGAGGAATTATGATCCAAACGGTAAATGTGATTATCACATAAGGATAATTGGGCACTCAACTAATAAATGTAGGTAGTTGAAAGAGAAGATTAAAAGTCTCATTCATAGTGGCACCTTAACCCAAGAGCTTTTTAAGCAATGAAAAGTTACTTTATCATAGGTTGGTTTTTCTCTATACATGAAGTTATTGGTTTCCAATGAGTTTTAATTGTTTGGATTCCTAGATATACATATGAAAAATATCTTTTGAAATTTAGTGATTATTATTAAGAACGGGTATCTCGAGCCATTTTCATGAACATGTCATTCTTTTCAATTGAAAGATTAAAAACCTTGAGAATTTTTAAAGATGAAAATTTTAAAACTTCACCCTATTTGACCATGATGAACTTTAAAATTTATTGATCTTTATTTGAGTTATGAGCAATAAGATAGTCAATTAATTTGTAAAATCTTTTAAGGTACTTTTCTAAGCTTTTTGATTTTTTGTGATTAGATAAATGTTAAAGCTATTTCAAAACTCTTCACCACCCAAATTCTTTAAGCCATAGTTTTCTAACTTGTTCAATATTTTAGGCTTGTATTACATTCTTCTCTTTTTCTCTATCCTCATCTTAGGGTAAATTTATTGAAAAAGCTAAATTTACATGATGTCTTTAATAACCTTTTTGATCAATAAACATCTGAATGGGTTTGTTATCCAAATGCTTTTATGACTATGAGTTGCAAAAAAAAAAAAATTGATTGTAAATCATGCATGTGAGGCATTTAAATAAAAAATCAATCAAAAAATAATTTGTATCCTGAGAACTACTTATCTATACTTGAAATAAAAAATGGTCATCTTTCAAATATCCTTCACAAAAGAAGTAAATATCCACTTACTACCTCTTTTAAGCTTATTGATTTTTTTCTGAATGAACCATATCCAAGGATCATCTTTAAAATCATAGAGTAAGTTAAAAAAAAAAAAAGAGGAAGAATCTCATCAAGATAGCATATTTGTGCTGAAAGTTAGAAAATAATGCTTTATGGGGCAAGTAAGATAAGTTCTAAAAATTTTGAACTCATGTAAAAAAAAAAGAAAAAAAAAAGAAGTGAAAGGTGAAAAGTCATGTTTTGAGAAAAAGAAAGATGTCTTTAGAAAAAAATTGATCATTGGTTTGATCACCTTTAAAGATATTTTTTGACCTATTTATCCTTTCTTTCAAAATCTTAAATCATGGCCTATGTTACGTGCTTCAAAAAGCTCATTTTGATCATGTGTGTAAACTTAAGTTTGAAGCTTGTTCCTTAGGAAATCATTATATTTGATTTTAAATGAATTTTGAATACTCAAATGTATGATGAAATAATTAAAAAAAAAAAGAGAAAAAGGAAAGAAAAGAATGAACTTTTGGGCAAAAACCTAAAAGGGCAATCCAGAACAAGATTGAAGAAAACAATTTATGACTTTTCATATAGCACCAATAAGACATTTTGAAGGGACATTGGAAACTTTTTCTTTAAAACCCATAGGATATCAATCTCACTATAAATATTCTCTTTAAAATTTAGACCTTATTCATCTTTCAAATTAGAAATTTTGAGCCTGCCATAGTTGATCTTGATATTTATTAAACTACTACATATTAAGAACTGAAATGAGTGCCAAAATAGATTGCACTTTAAAAGATGATTTTCATTTGTGAGCTCAGATGAAAAGATGTTTTTTTTCTCATTCAATGGCCAAATTCTTTTAATAATTAAGATCCTTATTGATGTGCCAATCCATTGTATCCTTTTGGAAAGACCAAGTTGTGATTCATCATCCTCATTTTAGGCAACAACCACTGATTTTTAAGAGATTTAATCACATGTGGAAGAGAGTTATATGGGGTAATTTCCATTGTTATTTTTGGGAAGTTTTGAAAAATGATTCAAAATGTACTAAATCTTAATGCTCGTGGTGGGAGATAAGTGAAGCTATGATGAAAAAGACTTTTCAATGGCAAAAAAAATGCCAAATGCAAGAGAACGATAATGAAACAATTCACTAAACAAGAAGAATGGTTTTCAAGAATGAAAATGTTGAGAATGTTTACTTTAGTGCATGAAAGAACTTGTCAACCGAATCAGAAGCTATGCCATGGAGAGATGGAAGGGAAAAAAAGTTTTAAGAATCCTATTACCACATTTAAGAACATTTGGTATATAATTCATTTATTGCATTCATTGCATTTCATGCATTGTATGAAACTCATTCATTTAATATGTGGCATTCATATTTTTCAGGGGAAAGGGATGTTAACTGAAATTTTTGATAAAAAGAAAACTCTCATCAAATATGTTTTTACTTCAAGGTATATTTGTTAAAACTTTTGAGTATCAATCTTCAAAGCTTCCAACTAATTCCTTTCAAAACCTCCGAGTATATCTTCAAAATTGTTAAACTCTTTTTAAAGTCCTTTAGGCAAAATCTATAAAACCTTTGGGCATGATCTTTAAAACATCCATATATCCATTTTTTAAAAGTGGTTGAACATTTGTTTTATAAAAGCTTTTTCAAAGTTTGATTTACAAGATCTTTAGGTGTAATCTCCAAGTCCTTCAAGCAAGATTCATAAATCTTCTAAGCTAAATCTATTTTAAAGTCGAGATTTGTAAGACCTTCGGGCATTCTAGATAAGATTCGTAAGTTTTTCGAGTTAAATCTGTTTTAGAGTTGATATTTGTAAGACCTCCGAATGTAATCTCCAAGTCTTTCAGGCAAGATTGGTAAGTCTTTCGAGCTAAATTTGTTCTAGAGTCAAGATTTGTAAGACTTCTTGATGTAATCTCTAAGTCTTTAGGTAGATCTATAAAACCTTCGAGTACCATCTTTTAAAATCTTTAGGTATTTTTTTTTAAATGAGCATTTTTCAATGTTAAGAATGATTTGTAAGACCTCCGGGCATAATCACGTAGTTTTTTGGACTCGATCTATAAGATCTCTAAGCATGATCATCTAAACATTCAAGTGTCATCCTTAATTTTTTTTAAAGTTGTGTGTCTGCTTATTGAATGAATCTTTAATTTTTAATAGTGGGGTACTTTTGCTTTCGATAAGCCTTTAAAAAAAAAAGAGCAAAACAAAAAAAAATTTGAATAATTTGAACCTGAACGTGATGGGTATTTATGTCTTTGCATAATTTCTGTTGCACAAAAACTACGTAAAGAAAAGTAGCTGTAAACTCCCCTTTAGTTTGGGATCTAACTCAATTGAACCCAATTTAATTTCAAGCCCAAAAACTTAAATCGGTTGAGTTCAGACTCTGTTCAAGCCCAATGTAGGTTTTTAATTTATTTTTTTAATTACTTCATGTTTTTACTTTATTTTGTATTTATCCTATTTACTTATTCATTTTATTTTATTTTTAATTCAAATCTTTAAGACATTATCTTTAAAAGGAAAGGAATCAAACTTGAAAAAGTTTTAGAAAGATTGTAAATTTAAGATTCAAGGTGAAATTTGAAAAAAAATCTAGGGGTTGAAGATCAAAAAATTAAAAGAAAATCAAGAATTAAAAGTAGAATCAAAATCGATGCATTGAAGACTTGATCTTCCTCTTTATGAGAACCTTAAATTTTTAGTTGAATTTGATAATATAAAAAACGAGGACAAGCACGAAGCCAACCTAGAAAGCTAATCATTTCCCCAAGCAATAAAAAAAAAACACAAAAATCAAGAAAACATGAGGCAAAGAAGACCATCTAGAAGTCCACTTGCTTCAAACTTACCAAACCACTTTGCTAGGAAATTTTAAAAATGCCATGTAACAGTATGGAAGACAAAATATTGAAATAGTTGACCAAAAATTGAATCAATTAGGCCTTGATTCTTACTAGTGTTGGCAACGGGGCGGGGTGGGTCAGTTTTTTGCTGCCTCCGCCTCCGACCCGAAGCTTCTATAGGTTTACCCGATATTCGACCCGTACCCGCTCGGACGTTATAATTGAAATGCCCGAACCCGACCCGCTAGGCATATTGTTACCCGAATTTTACCCGACCCGACAGTTTTATTTTCACTTAAAGACCTTGTTTGGTTGGCAGTCTACATTGGCCTATATTTCTTGTCCCTTTGATGATTCTGATTAGTTTATGGAGAGAATTTTGCAGTGAACTTTATTCTCAATCCCTCCACATGCCTTGCATGGCTACACCAGCTTTATCATTATCAAATCTGTCGAGTTTCCAATGCTTTTCCATTGAAAATTTGATGGTTTTTTCTATGGGACTAATGAAATCCGGTGGTGAGGTTTTTGGCATGGCAGACCTTTTATAATCATATCAGAGCTGAATATTTTTTCCAAACGGATCACTTTGGGTTTGCATCAATGTAACACAAGTGCCAAAATGTTAAGATTTTTCACTCACTTATGAGTGAAATTTTATTGCTGGAAAAAATCTCGGTAAAACACTATTTTTGTATATTTAAACTCTTTAGACTGAAAGCGTTGATTTTCAAGTTCAAACTGTCTACAATTTCATTATGTTTGTTTAAATAAGCTTTGAGGGTTTTACCTGAAAAACGGAAGCTACTTGACAAAACGGAAGTCAAGCGAAAACTTTAAATCTCAAAGTTTAGTAATAGCAATCAAATACTCAACTCCTCTTTCTTTCAAATGAAATGCTTTGTCGGTCTCACTTCCCAAGAGTCGACTGGTATGAAACTAGCTTGTTTGCTTAGCCTTAGTCCGCCCAAGCATTTTCGTTCGCCTCTTTCCTCAGCGACGCCATTACAATAGACTAGACAAGATGAGAATCGATTAGCGTGCCTTTCCTCAAAAAAGGGGATACTACTATTGGGTCGAGCTGTGCCCTATTCGTGAGTCGTCAGGAGGCAGAGATCGAGCTGGTAAGAGGCAGAACTGCAGAAGGAGATAAGGTCTCGTTGTGTGAGGAGATCGGACAGGCAGGAGGTAGAACTGTAGAAGGAAATGAGAAGGCTGTGTGAGGAGATCGGGCTTCAGCGGGTAAGAGGCGTAAATTGCAGAAGGAAACAAAAAACCCTAAAAAAAATTTACATATATATAGTAAGGGCATTTTTGTAAATATTTCGGGTCGGGTAGGGTCGGGTTTAATATAAAACCGACTCCAACCCGAAACTGTTTTTCTAAAAATAAAACCGACCCCAACCCGACTCAAAACCCGCTTTTTTTCAGAAAAATCCGACCCTAAATTATCGGGTCGGGTCGAAACCCGACGGTTTCGGATGGATTTGCCGGCCCTAATTCTTACCAACCTAGACTTGAAATAGGCTTGGAGTTTGCCCTAGAATAATTATAAGAATACTTCCACCCGTTAAGGTAATTTTTATATTTTATTTATTTGTATATTTATTCATTTATTTTATTTTTAAATTTTTTATGTATGTTTAAAATAAAATTTAAAAGATTGTGAGTTAAAAATGATAATGAATTTTTTTTTTAAATAAATTCATGAGTCATACCAAATTAGTGAAAAATTTTCATTGGTTTAAAATTTTTCATGAATTCTACCAAATTATTGGAGAATTTCATAATATAATTTTTTTTGTAAAATAAAAAATTTCAATATTGTCAAACTATTGGAGGGTTTAAATTTCTAAATTAAGTTTTACTAAACTATTAGATGACTTAATGAATATTAAAAAGAAATAAAATTTTTAATCCTACTTAGAGGATTTAAATCTTGAGTTGAATCTTACTAAACTATTAAAAGATTTAATAGTTTTTTTCTTAAAACAAAGCTATAAATAAATTTTCAAATAAAAATCTCACAAAACTATTGGAGGATATACATCGAAATAAAATCTTACCAAATTATTGGAGGATTTATGGTTTGTTTTCTTGAATATATATTAATGAATGGATTTTTTTAAAAATTTTCTTAAAATAAATTCTCCAAATGGTTTTTCAAATAAAATCTTATCAAATTATTAGGAGATTTGCATTGAAGTAAAATCTTACCAAACTATTAGAAGATTTTACTGATTGTTTCCTAAATAAAATATATTAATGAATCCGACAATAAAGCTTTTTTAGAGTGGGATATTAGTCTTCGTGAATAGTTTTGAGGTAAAAAAATTATTTTAAATTGTTATCAAATTATTAAAGTAATTTTAAGATCACTTTTCAATAACTAAATTATTTGATAAAATTAAAAAGATGTTTAAGGCTTAGATAACTTGAAGTCAAATTGATAACATATTTTAGATAAACATTGTGAGGATATTATAATCTATTTCACGGATAACTGCTATCTCGAACCTAAATCTAGTTATGTAAATTAAAATATACCATTTAAAAACATCTAAGTCAAGCTTGGGCAAATTTTCTAGTTGTTATTAACTTTTCACTCCACCTACCAGCCATCTTACTAGAGGGCCTTTTAGGGAAAATGAGATACTATGGAACTGGTAAATAATTGAATAGAAAGTGAAAGAGAAATGCAATTTGGACATATTTGGCCCCCTGATCTTTGCCCGTCAAAAAGGATTTCAAGTAAAAGTTTTTGGGCTATGGTTATAGTTAAACCGTGAGATTTCCTGGCAGGCACGTGGCTTAAAGTTGATTAGTCTAATTAAATTAATGAAAGTTGAAAGCATTTTGTTTATCTTATTATCTTGGATGAGAAATTGACTTGTTCTGAACCAAACATGCACGGATTGATAATCAGTGAGAAATTGCTTCCCATTCGTAAAACATCTTTTTTTGTTCGAAATGAGGAGAGCATGTCTGTCATACTTTTCCACAGCAGAAACGAAGACCACTTGGAAGGTTTTCTTTATCTTACGAAATGTCCTACCAAAGCGTCAATTGTAAGCTTTTCAAGCAGGGAATGTGTCATTAGGTAGAAGAACATTACAGTAGGATTGAATCTATAGCATAACAAGTTGACAAATTAACCGAGACTGTGTGTTTAAATATAAATAAAATCCCAGATTTCTTGTAGCCAAAAAGTTTACATATATTATATAACATTTTTTCAAATGGATTATAATTAAAACCCTTCTCACTTCTCTACATGTACGTAGTTTCCATAAAAAGAAATTTCATCGACTTTTTCTTTCCATCCCAGGCCCACTTTAAACACTTGAATCTTCTTCCACCGTACCCACAGGATGACAATGTGATTAAGGGCTACGTAAGTTTGATAATGGTTTTCGTTTTCAATAATCTTAATATTAAAAATAACAAAAAAAAATATGACTTTTATGGTTAAAAATTCAGTTTGTAAATTCAAATGAAAAAACTAATATTTTTAGTATGATTAAAATGATTTTATTATCTTTATATCTCTAAAATTGTGCTACTTTATTCATATTTTTGAATATTTTAAATTATCATAGTAATTTTAAACATTTTAATTCGCCATAATAAATCGATTCTATTATACTTATTATTTCTTATCACACCTTTTTTATTAATTCAATTTTTATTTTCAATCCCAACAACAATATTAAACTAAATTAATTTAATTAATTTGATGCCGCAATGGGATAAGGATAAGGAAAGCATACGCTCTGTGAAAGCTTTGTTGTTGATTTTGATTTTGTCAGAATCTCGTTAAGAAATAAACAGGCTGCTCTTTACATGAAGCTACGTTCAATTTGGTGCCAAAGCATCAAAATATTTCTTAGACCTTCAAGTGGAAGATGTTGACAGACGCCAGCCTGCAAGCCTGTTACCCTGGCCATTGCTGATTAGGTCTAACCAACTCTGATATTTCCGTGGAAGAAACCACCGCTCCAAAGTCCAAACTACATCGGGTATTAAACTAGTTTCTCTTTATTTTTCTTTTTATCACCCCTCTACATTAATTATTTTTGAGGCCAAGCTTTATAAAAATAATAATAATAATTAAGAAAACTTTAATTATCTACTAATAAGGATTCAGTCCAAGGCTGAGCTAAATAATCCGAAATTCAAAAAAGAGTGACAATCACTGACATTTTCTGCTTTTGGAACTTCATAAGAACCTAATATTTAATCCAACAACTAATTTCATGAAAATGAACATCCTAACACAAATAATTAGCATCTCATTAAAGTCGATTCTTTTGGGAAAATTGAATGACAAAACAAATTAATCACAGCTAGACCTCTAGTTTCACTTTAAGTCAAAAAATTGTACATGAAATATAGCAAATTACAAGCTTTAATGCCAACTAGCTAGCACCTGAATCAATGAGTGAATATGAAAGTAAAAGTGAAAAAGCTATACCTTATCTACCAACCCAACATACTCCTTGATTCTTAAGTCCAGGACCCTCCATTTGCTTTGCAGTTAACAAAAAGAGCAATACGCTTCTCATCAAATTCTGGCAACTCCTAAAATTTGATCCTTGACTTGAATAATGAAATGATAGTCTAGAGGAACTGCTATCCAAGGGCAAAGAACAAGATACGACTGGGAATAGTTCTACGCCCCTCAGAATATGTACGAGTTAAAAGATTAACCCTCTAAAAAGGGAAAATGTACAACATTTTCCTCTAAGGTTAACCACGATAAAATAAGATGATTGACAATCACACAACTGCAGATGCAGTCCGGCGAAGATCTACCCCATTCTCAAATTTGCTGCTCGTTGGCCTGCCTTTAAAGCTGCCATACCTTTCCCGCCTTGGCAGAAAAAGAGAAAGTAGCATTTGCTCCAACCCCTGCACTGTGTACTTTGCATACTTACTGGAACTTGCATCTTGCTCTACCAATGGCCCATAATTTTGCATAAAGCTTCGATAGACAGGCAGCATGGTCTGCACTATTTGTTGGCATGTCTTCTCCCTCAAATCTCTTTCTGAGATAACCCAACCCGTTTGCTTCTTATACATCTTATCAAAAGCTTCATTAAAAGTCTTCAGCCTTTTCTTTACAAGATCACGAGCAGTGCCACGACCACCTGAGAATAGAATTAAACCTTCCCGGCTTAAATAAGCAGGGAGTTTTCCCCAGCTCTCCCTTATGAAGACAGTGGAATAATACTCCTTGTACTGTTCATGTTCTCTCAACCAAGAATCACCCATGAGCTCTCCAAGTGTTGTCCCCTTTAAGTGTTGGTATAGATGCCAGTGATTGTTCATGGCAAAAAGACAGGACAGGGTAGCATCATCATATGCCTTCACCCATGTTTCCAAATTTAAATCAACAGCCTTAATTATTTTCAAAACCTCGTTGACAAGAATCCTCTCTTGGAATTTTTCATGCTTCCAACTTCGGTGAATGACCAGAACTTGGGTCAGGATTGGTTTATAATCATCACTAAGAAGTTTATTGCAGTAATCAGTTATAAAACTCACCAATCTTGGTATAGTCCCATCCTGAGGAGGCAAACTCTGCCTCTGTAATTCCACCTGAACAAAGAGTTCCCAGAAAATTTCAGCAGCACCATCAATCACCCTCCTGATGAGATCTCTTGTCAGGTTTTGGATCTCAATACAAGCTGCTCCCCCAAAGAGCCGGTTGAAATCCACTCTCAATTTGTTCAAAGATGCAAATATATCCAATAACTTCAGAAGCTTAATAGGATCTTTCTTACTTTCTGTAACAGTCTTCCCAAACTGAAGAAAAGCAAGAATACCAGCTTGTGCAGCTATTTTTGCAAAGCATCCCATCCAAACATCCAGACCAATCCTCTCAAAAACATCATTACAAAGTTGGAACTCTGCCTCAAACAAATGCTTTACTGCAAACTCCAAATGTTTTCCCCACTGCCCTATATACACCTCTATGCTCTGTACATCATTAAATTCTGAGACTGAGATCTCAAGATAATCCAAATCTAGTGCCTGCAAACTAGCTCTGACATTTGAACTACGAACTTCAACATAGATCGTAATGCACTTCTCAAGTCTATTATTAGCAATCAGCCTACCAAGAATTGCTTGCAACTTCTGAATAATGGTCACAGGTAAAGGGGATGGTGCAATGCGTGCTTGTTCGCCTAGTGATGGAGATGACATAGGAAGTGGCAGACTATGCTCCATTAATAATCGTCTGAACTCGTTTTCCAGTTTATCTAATGCAGCATCTAAAAGCCCACCATCAAGACGTATTTTTTCCCCATCATTTTGCAAGACCCTTAGGCCCTTGAGTGATTTCTTCAAATTCAACAGGTACCGTCCATCAGCAACTCTGTTATCCTCCAAATACTCAATTATATCTTCCAACCATTGAATTGCCAATCCGCAATTATCACCCAGAAACCTTAATGCCTCTTCAAGGCGTTTCAGCACCGATAAATACCCAGGAAGATCATTCCTAGGATCTGATAGTAGAGACTTCTCAAGTCCATGAACGGCATCAAAAACCTTAAGCACTGCTGCAGCAGGGCCCACGGCTCGGTTAATGTGGCCCCCAACAGCAGCAAGAGCATCCTTGTCAGCACGAATTGGGCGGACAGCAGCTTCTAAAGAAGGCAATCTTTGGTTGATCTCCTCTAATCTTGGTCCAGCCTTTTCAAGAGCCAATCCTATGGTTTTTGATTTCACTAAGCAAAGCTTTAGTGACTTTTTTGCAGCTATCAAATTATCAAAACAATTATTGTTCTTCAAATTATTACCAATTGCAGATTGGTCCATTTTAATACCCAAAGAAAAATCCTAATCAAAACCCTAACCCGGAAAATCCAAGCTTGGAACTACGAATATGAGTGAACAGAGACTACAACTTTTAAAGATCTACAAGAAGAACCAAAATGGGCTTTTCCCTGTTTACTTTTTATGAATGATCTTATCAATTTCCCTAGGATTCATTGAAGAAATAATTGAAATGAAATCAACCTGGACTCATGTCAGAACAATCCCTCATTTCTTTTTCTTTTATTCTTCACCAAAATGTACGGAATTGACAACTAACCTGATAGGTATTCAGACAGAGCAAAAACAAAATTAAAAAAAAAAAAAACTCACTCGGAAACGGAGAAGAGTAGTAGTGGGTTGATAGAGGTGAGTTGAACCGGCTAGTTGAGCTGGAAGGAGAGAGTTGAAGCAGAATCTAAATCGGTGAGTTATGGATTCAACGAGAGAGACAGAGAGAAACCCATGCCAACTGTGAATGAGCGAGAATGGAAGAGAAAACTTACACAACTCCTTTTGTATTGTCCTAAGGTCCTGCCAAAGTGCTCGACTGTAAGGCACCTGCTTTTCAAGAAAGCTCATCCCATTAATTTAGTTAATTTCATATAGAAATTGTTTAAACTTGAATTAATGGTTATGTTATTTTTAATAATCAAATCAAATTTATTAAATTTTAAATTTTAAATTATCAAATTTAATTTGTTTAATTTATTAACTAATCCAATAATAAAATATATTTAAGTTAAATTAAATTTTATATTTTACATTTAAATTTTAAATTTTATATTTAAAATAAATTAAACAAAATTATTTAACAAAATATTTAAATATTAAATTATTAAATCAAAAACTTTAATGATTTATAAAATAAAACAATCTACTTCAATTTTTTAAAAATTTATCGTTAATTTTTATATTTTAATTAATTCAATTATTAAACTGAATTAATAAAAATTTAAAAAATAATTTTTTTTAAATAGATCAAAATTTAATTTAATAATACAGTGATTAATTGAATTAAATTAATTAAATTATTAATTCAATTAAAATAAAAATATGAAAACTCGTAAACTTTTTATCCCCTAAAATATATTTTGCTCCTCATAGTGGGTACTAACATAATTTCATTTATTTATGTAACTTTCTTTTAATTGTATCGTAGTGTTTTTCCGTAAATGTTTGATTGGTTGATATATTCTTATGTCGAGTTTAGAATGCATCGTACCCCGATTATTATGAAAAATAGTACCCACAACAGATTTTAAATCTTACCGAAAGTACGGTGTGTATTAATTTTGATCGACTGTTCATTGGATTTTGAAGCTCCAATCTATCACCATCACAGCTTTTTTTTTTTTTAATTTCATTTTTTCCTTTAACTTAACAAATTTTAACTTTTTTATTTTAATTTTTATTTAAAAACTATAAAATAATTTTGTTAATTTAAGATAAAAATAAATTTTATTATTATATAGTAAATTAATTAATAAATAAATTTTATTATTATGTAATTAATTAATAAATAATTTTTAATTATTTATTAATAAAATTATTATTTGATTTTAAAACAATTTAATAATTATTTATTAATTTTATAAATATTAAATAATTTAATTTTTTATTACATATATTCTTTAGTCAATGTCTTTAATCATAATTTTTTTCACTATAATTCATTTTATCATTATCACTTTTTCATGTAAATGTATGTTTCATCATTAATTTTAAGTTTATCATTATAATAATTAATCTCATTTTTTATTATTATTTTTAATTTCATTAAAATCAATTTTATCATCTATCCAAATAAATCTTTAGTTTGAAAGGAATATTAAAAAAACTGTTAATAGTATTTCTTACTAATGAATTATGATTGAGATAAAATAAATTTATATTATTTTTTAAAGAGAAAAAGTTTTTTCTTTCATTTTTGTTGGTTGGAAAGCTAAAGTTTAGAAATAATTCCTTTTGAGGGAAATATAAAAAGAATTTTGCACTTTTTTTTGGGCCTGATCAAGAATTTTCTCTTTACATTAAGAGAAGGATTTATACTTTTTTTTTTTTTTTTTTTTAGTTTTAGATGAGAAAGAGGGAAATACGGAATCAAGTCTTTTTTTTTTTTTTTTTTGGGCAGGTGGCTTTCATGCAGAAAACTTGTAGTGACTTTTTCTTTTCTGTGCATTGATGTTTGAACTTTGACTAAAGAGATAATAACAGTTTTTTTTTTTTTTAGATCAGATTTCCTCTTCATTTTCTATTTTTTTGGACTACACTAATTTATTTCTGTTGTTTTTCTTTAAGTATCTTTTAATTTTATTTACAAAAAAAAAAAAAAAAACAGTAGATGAACATAAAGATATTCATAAATTCATTTGAAGATAGGGTATAAATGGATAGCTATTCTTTACTACTAAGCCACTATATATTTATAAAAACAGCTAGCGCAAGCGCTGAATTGTCGCAAACATCACGTAGAAACATTTGCTAACAAAGATAGTTTATCTATTATAAAATTATTACAAAAAGAAAGAAAAACGTATACGAATATACCAATTACTTTTAATTTCCCAATTCCCAAGGAAAATAGTAGTAGTTTAAAATGTTGTCAGGATTCTATTTTTCTTTTCTCCGCATGGATATTCCAAGTAGTACTGCAACTACAACTTATACAATTTGCATGGACAGTTTGTTTTCAATAAGCTCCAATTTGTCACTAGTTTCCACTTTTACTTGCTCATGCTCTAATTATTTCATTGGCGAATTAATAAGAGATTCGAGCGGTACCAGTCCAAAATTGAGGTTGTTGACAGCCGCACTCCCCTCACTAGCCCTGGCATTAACTAAACCTACCTTCATCCAACGCAATGATTTCTCAAAAGCTCAAATGGCTAAACAGGCCATGCCATAATCAAGTTGCACACCATAAACACGCCAATCAGCCCCAAAGCATGCAATTTAGTCTTCAAATTCATCACCTAGATTATTTTCAAATTATTCACAGTTTAAGGATCAAATCCTTGTTACTGGACCATTACCATTCTCACCCTTTCCTTCACCATTAAAGGAGTAGCTGAATTGACCGGTACTCAAGCGCCGGAATTTTTTTTTATAAAAAATGTTAAATAAAATAATATTATAGAGCTAGTGAAACTTTGATTTAATAAAAATAAAGAGGTCTTAGAATATTCTTGAGTGTATGAGTTTGATTTAATTTTATATTATAATTATTTAGTTATTGTTAATAAATTCAAGGCTTTAGAATACATAAGTAATGTGTATTTTATTGTAGAACTTGTAATCTTCTTTTGGTCTTTTTTTTTTTTTTTTTTTGCAAATTAAGTAGAATAGATGGAACTTTCAATCACGATCGAAAACGGTTTCAAGACGTCTTGCTAATGTTATTATCCTTAAAGCTTTTTCCACCTCTACCAATAATGGTATGCAAAGGAGGAATTGTATCAAATAACTTCTAAAATATAATGAAGCTTATGTTTGATTTATTTTACACTAAAAAACCCAAACCACTAAACACCTTTTAATGAAAAATGAAAATATCATGTCTTTAAAAAGGTTTCTAAGGCGAACAATATCAAAGAAACAAATATTTATTTTGAGAGAAATGGGAGAAAAGATAATAAGAAAAGAATTTCTAAATATATCGACTGAACTCACAATAGTAATTATTTATAGAGATTTAATTTTAAGGTTGTGACTCTTTGATTGTATTATTTTAATAAAAAAATAACTTCTTTTATTGGAAAGTTATCTTTCTAAATAATTAAGGATAAAGTGGTTTATTAAACTTTTCAATTCAAGAGAAATCATTTTTCATGTTTCAAGAAATCATAATTTTCAATAGAGTTGTCAACTTCACCAAAAAGATAGTCAGCTGCCCTTTTGTATTTTTAATTTCAAAAATAATATTTGAAGCAAGGCAAATGAATCCTCATTAGAGTAATCAACTCCTTTCAAATTACAATTTGCATTTGACATTGAGTAGTCTACTATTCCATATAGAAGTTGACTCCTTTCAATTTCTAGAACAATTCTAACTCTAGTCTCCTATGGGTCAGTCGACTTCTCTCGTATTAACAATCGACTACTATAATCTCTAACTATTTTTCAAAAGACTATCAATCAGTAATAATTGATTTTGTTAGGGTTTGGAATCAATTTCACTCATATACAACTATAGCAATCGATTGCTCTAGGCTAGCAATCAACTACTATTTTATACAGAATCTATGTTTAACTTCTAGTTGTCAAAACAATCAATTCCATGCCAATGGCAGCCGATTGCTCTTCCTAAATACCTAAGGCAATCGACTACTCTTCTTAAAAGCCTAAGGTAGTCGATTGCCTATATAATCAATCTTCTTGATTTGATTCTCTTTAAATCTAGAATTGTATCTTTGATTTTGGAACTATACCTTAAAATATTTAATAACTAAATATGGTTTCTCTTTTATTAAACTTAATCAAATTATTTTCATTTTTTAAAAATATTTATAACACTCCTTTACCTATTTTCAAAATAAGGCAAGTTCCAATATTTTTTGAAAATCTCATGCATTTGTAAATATATCATATAATATGATTTAAATCTTCGTTTAACTGATATAATGTTGTTGATCTAGTCAAATTGAATGATAGATCTTAGATCTTTGAATCAACCAATTTATATGATTATCATGCACTAAATCACACATAAGATTTCAATATTTCACTAAAGTGTCATTTAGCTATGCTTTGACACAATGGTTGTATCTGTTGTATATTTATGAGTGTTTTCATAATCAAGCCTTTACTCCTAAAAGTGACATCATTTTCAATCATATAAGTAAACTCTATCAAGAATGCAACCATATAAGCATTCCAACACTTTGTTTACATGTTATGGATTCATTCCTAACATATGGTTCATGTATTTATCTTACCTTAGGATGATTTTAATTTAAGTACCTACAATCACATTCAAATTATACATTTTGACTCATTAAAACTCAAGATTTAATGTGTAATTAAGCATAGAGTTAAAGTTTCATCATGTGTGCTGGGGTAGGCAATAGTTATGTGTTGAGGAGGCCTTGGCCCCCCTAAAATTTTTAAATCCCTTGGCATATATATTATAATGAAATTAAATGGTTCCTTCAAACTAAGATTATTAATTTTATTTATTTTTATGTGATCTCATTATTTAATTTTATTCATTATAATTTAAGATGTATTAAAATCATATTACTATTTATTTATTTATTATACCAATCAATTATTACTTATAAATCTTTAAAATCTCCAATCAAGTACTAAACAATTTTTTTTTTTTTACTTTTTAGTTGATTACAATTCCTCCCATGTAATTTTTCATTTTTAATTTTACCTTAAAATTTTTTCTCTTGCTATCAAGCAAAATTTTTCAAACACAAAAGTCATATTGATACCGCTTCATAAAAGGTTAGAGAAACACCTTACTTCTAATCTCAAAGTTTCAAAGTTTATTCTTTTAACGATATATTTTATTTTTCTTGTTTTAACAAAAAATATATACTATTTAATAATGGATTTATTTATACTTTTTGTAAAAGAAAATTGCTTACAATTTTAAGCAAAGTTATTTATTCAATATATTTTGTTTCTTTATACATAATTTTATTATTAATCAATAAAATTTATAATTTTGAAAAATTTATATATTTTGTTAATATGTTACTTGCATATATATATACATATATATATATATAGGGAAGATATCAATTTATATCAATATAAAATTTTTTAGTTTTACATATTTTTCTAACTATTAATTTTAATATATCCAAGGGATAAGATTAAACCATTTTTTCTTTTTTTAACTTCTCTTTCTCATCCCTTATATCTATTAAAATCAATGGTAAAAAAAAGGTGTAAAACTAAAAGATTTTACACTAGCCTAAGTTGATTTTGCCTCATATATTTATATGTATTAATAATATGATAAGAAACATTCTATACAAAAAATTAAAATTGAGTATAATATTAATTGGTCCCTCCAAAATCAATTGTCAAGATCCACCATTGCATGTACGACTTACTTTAAAAGCTTCAATCCCATCCCTTGTTAAGTTTTAGACATTATATCTCTTAATAAACCTTTTGCCAATGGATCCACTAAGTTTCCAATGATTATCACTCCATTTATTATGAGTTGCATAACATAAATATGTCTTAAACCAATGTGTCTAAACTTCTTATTATACACTTAGCTATAAACCCTTGACAATATAGCTCGATTATCATAATGAATAGAAATTGGTGACATTGGTTTTGGTTATAAAGGAATTTCAAGAAGTAAATTCCTTAACCATTCAACTTCTTTGCAAGATGAAGCCAATCCCACAAAATTTGAAGTCTTAGTAGAATACAAGTTTTTTTCTTAGAACCTTAAGAAATCTCTCTCCAACCTAACATGAATATACATCCACTTATGGATTAATGATTTTTCATGATTATTATCCAACTTGCATCAATATATCTTTCTAAAACTAAAGTATCACCACTAAATGAAATGCTACAGTTCATAAAGTCCAATGCAAATTATTTGGGTAACTAGTATATCTACAAAGGTTTCCAACTACATAGGCTATATCTAATCTTATGCATGTCATAGCATACATTAAACAACCTATAATCTTTACATATTCAAGTTGTGTAATTGGCATCCTTTTATTTGAAGTTAACTTCAAATTGGAATCAAAAGGTATTAAAATTGTTACATCATCTAAATAATTAAGGGGTCATTTGGTATTGTTATGTGTTTTATGTTTTATATTTATGAAAATTTTGTTTTGTTTTGTTTTCATTTTATTTTCAATTTATTGAATTTGAAAATATGTTTGGATAGAAAATTTTTGTTTTAAAAATGTGAAAACCAAAATATGTAAGCGAAAGTAGTTAAAGTTTTTAGGCTCCATTTATTATTAATAATAAAATAATATTAATATAATAATATTTTATTTATAAATATTATATTAATAATATTATTATATGAATAAATAAATGATATTAATAAATAATGTATTATATTAATAATATAATTTATAATAAATATAATAAATTTATTAATATATTATTAATATATTATATTATATTAATAAATAATATATTATACTAATAATATTATTAATATAATATAATATTATTTATATAATAAATATAATAGTTTTAATTAATATATTATTTGTTAATATAATGTTTATATAATAAAAATATTATTTTGTAATATAATAATTGTAGCATCACTGTAGTAGTTTAATTGTAATTTTTGTGAATAGAACCTATGTGGTAACAGTGCTATATTGTTTCCAAAAAATTGAAAATATCAATTTTTTATTTTCAATAATTTTTAAAACTTTCCAAAACTTTATTTTCAATTTTCAAAAGTAGAAAACAAAAACAACCTACTAAGCATGTTTTTATTTTCAATTTTAAAAAATAAAAACAAAAACAAAAAATAGAAATAAAAACATATGACCCCTAAACTTTTTTAGAATTTCCTAAATATAATGTGATTTGAGTTAAACTTATATTAGAGTTTTCTCTAATAATCTTAATTCTCTAAATCACATTTATAACACCCATGTCTTTCTTAGCAAAATTACTTGAAAAAAATTCTTTTGGTACTTTCAACTTGTTCTAACTTTGTATCAAAGATTACCATGTCATCCACATATAAGTAAATGAGTTAACTTTTATTTTTGTCAAACTTACTGCAAACGCATTTGTTAGATTCAACAATTTTAAATCCATTAGCTAGTATTACATTATCAAAATTTTTATGCCATTGTTTAGGAGCTTGTTTAAGTCCATATAATGACTTAATCAATTTATGTATTTTCTTTTCTTGACCTAGAAGTATAAACCCTTCTGGTTGGTCCATATAAACTTCTTCATCTAATTCACTATTTAAGAATGCTATTTCAACATCCATTTGATGAATTTCAAGTTTATATATAAAAGTCAATGCCATAAGCATTCTTATAATAGCAATTCTTACCATCATGCATATGTATCAAAATAATTAATAACTTGCTTTTATATAAATCCCTTAGTAACAAGCCTAGCTTTGAACTTATTTATAGTTCTATTAATTTTCATTTTCCTTTTAAAAACCTATTTGCAAACCAATTGGTTTGCACCTAGGAGGTAGATCACCTAATATTCATGTATTGTTTCCTATAATGGAATCCATTTCATCATTTATAGCTTCTTTCCAAAAAGCTATAACTTGATACTTCATTGCATGTTCAAATGTCCTTGTATCTAATTCCATATTATAGTTATATTCAATAAGTTTATTGACATTTTTCTTTGTTTCTTCAACTAAGAACATATAAAAATTTGAGCCAAAGGTTTTAACCTTTTTTGCTCTTTTACTTGTTTTAGGTACAAGGTTTTTTTTTTTTTTTTTTTTACTTATAAAAGTTTCTTTTCTTTGCTCTTGTGAGTTAATTAGAGCATTATCTTTAGAATTAAATTCCAATTTGAATCTATACTCATCAAATATACCATCCCTAGATTCAATAATCGTATTAATAGGTATTGAACCATTTGGTTCTATTGCCATG
The DNA here is from genome assembly GCF_047325235.1 of Durio zibethinus. Taxonomy (NCBI): domain Eukaryota; kingdom Viridiplantae; phylum Streptophyta; class Magnoliopsida; order Malvales; family Malvaceae; genus Durio; species Durio zibethinus. The sequence goes on from NC_143174.1 coordinate 12,247,432, forward strand.
AATTTATGTGCTTTACTATTTTGAACATATCCAATGAATATACATTTAATTCTTTTTTCACCTAATTTTTTTTTTTTTAGATTGGGAAACCCTTATAATTGCTCTGTAGCCCCATACCTTAAAATAATTCAAGTTAAGCTTTCTTTTCTTACATAATTTACATAAGGTTAACCTGTTTCTTTTGTTAAAAACTTTATTTTGGATACGGCATGAAGTTAAAATTCAACCCATGCATGTATAATCATCATTTTCCCACTTTGTCCTCTAGCAAGTTCCATTGTGAGTTTCATCATCTCCTTCTTTGGGTTTTAGAATAGTAAAAACATATGCATATGCATATTTTGTTACTACCTTAGGAAGTTTCTTCCATCAAACCATTTCAATATTTGGAAATTGGTTGCCATCTCCTTTATGGAATTGAACTTGTCCAAATTGCTAAAGTAAACCTTAGGAATGTTAGTAAATACAAGGCTTAAGAATACAAAAATAATATGTACTTTATTATAGAATTTGTAAACTTCTTGTAGCCATTCTTTTGCAAATTAACTAGATCAAATAGAACTTTTAATCATGAAAGAAAATGGCTTTAAGATATGCAACTAATGCCACTGTCCTTGGGCTTATTTCACCTTTACCAATAACAGTATGCAAAAAAGATTGTATTGAATAACCTCCAAGTTATAATGAAGCGTATATTTGGTTTTCTTTACACTAGAAAAACCAAATAACTAAACATTCTTTTAATGAAAGGTGAAAATTTCTTGTCTTTAATAAGGGTTTTTTATAGCAAATAATGCCAAAAAAATAAGCCTTTATCTTGAAAGAAATGGGAGAAAATATAAAAAGAGTAGAACTTTTGAATATATCAAATGAACTCACAATAATCTTTATTTATAGAGATTTGATCATAAGGTTGTGACACTTTAATTGTGTTGTTTCAAATAAAGATTATTTCTTTTATTGGAAAGATGTCATTCTAAATAATTAAAGACGAGCTAGTTCATTGAATTAATTAAATTTTCAATCAAAGAGAAATTACTTTTCATGTTTTAAGAAATTATAATTTTCACATAGAGTAGTCGACTCAATTAGAAAGGCAGTTGACTACTTCTTTGCATTTTCAAATTTCAAAATGCTATCTAAAGTAGGGTAATCTCCTTATAATAGTCAACTCTTTTCAACTTACAGATTGCATTCGACCCATAAGTAGTCAGCTGCTCCATATAACAATTGACTTTTAAAATTTTCAAAATGGTTCCAACTTCAGTCTTCTATAGGGCAATCTACTTCTTTCTTGTTAGTAGTTGACTACTATAATATTAGACCAGTTTTTATAAGACTATCAATCAATAATAGTCCATTCCATTAAAGTTTAAATCGATTCCATTCATATCTAACCATAGCAATCAATTACTCTAAGCTGACAATTCATTACTATTTTATATAGAATCTATGTTTAGCTTCTGTTTGTCAGAGTAGCTAACTCAATGCTACTAGCAATCAATTACTTTCCCTAGAAGCTTAAGGCAATTGACTTATATGTGCAAGGAAATTGCCTACATGGTAGGCCTTCTTTATTTGATTATTTTTAAATCTTAAATCATATCTTTAATCTTGGAGCCATACCTTAAATTATTTAATAACTTAATATGATTTCTCTTGGATTAAACTTAATCAAATTATTTTCATATTTTAAAAATATTTTTAATATTTATGTTCTAATTTATTAATTGATTATTCAATATCTTCTTATATAAATATAATACTTAATTATTGATTATAATTGTAACTTGTATAATACTTGTAATTTCATTAAAAAATAATATTATAAATAATAAAATCTTAATAAAATTTAATTTATTGAATCGAATAGTTTATTTAATTTTATTCTTATCCCTTTTCTCAAAGTAATTTAATAAATTTCATTCATACATTTACTTTACTCTTTAGCAAATACATATTTGTTACAAAATTTATTCATGACTAAAAGATATAAAAAAATAAAAAAATACAAAAAAAATTAATAATATTATAATTTTTATTCTATAATTTTTACATTTTAATATTTAGATGTGAAAGAATAAAAAAATAAAATTTAAAAGAATTAACACCGTAACTAACACGCGACAAAACTAACTACATGAAAGCTACAGTACAATTTATCCCATGTAGTTAGCTTTTAAGTACGCACAGATCCTATACCCCCATCCCCACCAATCCCATTTCACCATCTCATTGACTCACACACAAAGATCATCTCACACGAACACACAAAAAAATTAATTACAATTTAATAGTACTTTAAGGACCAATTCGCACAATCTCAACTCAACTAGTCTCCCTTTTTTGTTTTTCGTTTGGAAAAATACAACGACAAATTCACATCCAGCCCCCTCAACTACTACAAAATAATACAAAAGTCTACGTCCACCTTTCTCTTTTACTTTTTTTTTTTTTTAATTTAATATTTGTTTATCACGTTGACTCGAAAACGTGCCCCACGCCGGGAGCCATGTTCTCCTGCATCGCGGGTTGAGAGTGGCGGTGCTCCCCTTCGTAAGTCACAATCAACATAGAAGGATCATCCGCGGCTCGTTCCACGTGTTTCCTCGCGGGGCAACCCCTGATGGAACTGCACTTGTGATATCCCCTGAAAATGTCAACACAAACACAAATAAAAAACGGATCCTAGAAATGCTGTGTAATCTGATTGGATGATCCAGTGATAGGGGTTGCAAATTCAGAAGAACCACAGTAGTTACCGTGGATATGGTGAGCCCTTTATCGGCTTTTGCCCGTACTTCCTCCAAGAATACTCGTCCGGTGGAATATCGCTGATCTTCGAACTGATCGCTGGAACCCTGATTACCTTTTTTTCCCGATTTTTCCTGAAATATTTAAAGAAAAAATACGAGCATTAAGCATAAGTGTCGCAAATTGTTACTGATAATTATTAAAAATAAAGTGGACTGAAATAGTATTTATCTCGGATTTCCTGTCATGCACTCTAAGCGCTATCGTGAGCCGTGTGCGTACGGTGACTTGTTGTTTTCACTAAGGGTCAACTTCAACCCATAGGAAAAAGCACCTAGTAGGACAAAGATCTTGTAATACCGAAGTTCAGAATTTTGATACCGCCCTTCACTAAAATTTAGCTTTTGTCATTATCACGCGTGCTCCAGCATTTAAAACATTAACTGCTCAATTGACCTACATTTCGCTACAATCGGGACCACTCAGCTAAACTCAGACGTTTTAATCCTCTCTCGGCCGATTCCAATAGAACTTTAAAATAACAAAGTACCGATAAAGTCCCGCAGACAACGTTAGTCAAAAGTTAGATCTGAATGTTAAAATACGCCATTGCTTAAAAAAAGCTAGAACAAATCTTAGTATTACCTTCGCTTTGAGCAACGGCACTTGATGTTACCGGACTCGGAGATCTTGCCGGAAACGTTATCGGAATGGTCATGTACGCGGCATCTCTTCTTGTATGGAGCCAAAGATAGCGGGGGTTTTCCCGCAGAAACGGTAGGCACCGGCGTCAAAAATAGAGAGGAACTTTGCTTTCCGTTGGAAACGATGCCGTCACCGGTGATGGCAGAAGACATAAACGAAGAGTTCGACGAAACGCTAAAATTTTCTTTTGTAAACTCCAGCTCAGTACTTTCAGTGTTGGAGCTAAACAAACTAGGTTTTGTAAAGTCAAGAGTCAAACTCTGTGGCTGTGATTGGACAAAACCAGGGGGAACGATAACCGAAGCCGCGGCCGGCGATGAATTTATGCTCGCCGGTTTTGCAATCGGAGCTGGATTTAGAGTTAGAGTCTTGTGGGAATTAGGAACAGTTGGAGAAGCAGACGATGATGTTGAAGAAGAGGACTGAATCGGTCCACGTCTGAATCGGGCATGACCAGTTCTGTTAAGTAGTGAGATGAGCTTTTTGAACTTAGAGACAGTGTGGTCGGCAAGGTCCGTGCAGTCGACGTGGTTTGATTGGTGAGAAAGGAGGCGGATCAGGTGCTCCATGCTCTTCAAGCCTTGTGATGCAGCCTCTTGTATGGCCATCTAATCATCCATCTTCGGAAAACTCATCAGATCTACAGCCATTTTCAGAAAACAACGACGAAAAACAAGGAAAGAAAGAGCGCAAGGAAGATAGCTTGAGAGCTCAACAATTCATTGAAGCCTGGGGAATGAGAAGAGTTGAAGATGAAGGGGAAAGCGTAAGTGGCGATTGGAAAGCAACAAGTGATACAACTCATATGAGGGTTAAATATGACAGGGTGACCGGGCAAAAGATAGGGTGGGAGTCAAAGTGGAATACCGATCCAACGGCTAAGATTGCTTTGAAGATTTACATGGAAGATGGTTGAATAAACGTACGGGGCTGCTTTGTATGTCGAGGAGTTTGGTGGTGGGCCACAACGCAGAGAGAGACGGTATGAGGTAAAGAATTGTTTTTGGTCCAAAGGAGTAACAAAGTAATAAATAGAGTTCGAAATTTTGGAGGAAGCAGAACAAACAATGAGCTGTTCTACAACGTTGACCAGACTAGAAGAACCGACTAACTGTTAGTAGTCAAAGTGTAACATAGATTGCGGTTCAAAGTTATGTTTGGATTTATATTATTTTAGTAGTGCTTTCATTTTTTTAAAAAAAAAAATTTTGACATAAAAGAATAGAAGTTTGAAGGTAAAAAAAAGAAATCAAAGATGTTGAGATTAAAATTTTTAATTTATTAAACATTATCTTTTAAAAATATGTATATAAATTAATTAAATTAATTTTTACTCATAAAAAAATTCGAAGCTTCACAATTATCTCTTGAATCAGAATTTCAATTAGGTTTAGTCAAATATTGAAATCTTTATAAGGTCATAACACTATTATAGAGTTTTGTGAAAGGGTAAATGTTTATTTAGAAACATTATGAGAAGGAAGGTTTTTGAAATTTATGTTGACTGGAATTATAACGTTTGCAAAATGTCTTTCTTCTATGATAAGTGCTAATAACTTTAATTATGACTCTTGAGATTTATCCAACAAAAATATTCCTGTTAATGATTTATACGAATGACTTAATAACATTAGAGAACATTAGTATAAAAAGATAACCCTGGCCTTTGAAGTTCGAGGGGAAATTACGTATATAACCACATGAAAACGGTAAACATATAAAAAAAAAGAAAGAAAGAAAGAAAGGGAGTTCTAAATACATTTCGTCTTTTTGTTAAATATACCCTTTTTTAAAAAAAAATTTATAAATAAAATTACTTAAATAATCTTCTTATAAAATTTTGGATATCTATCATTTTTTAGAGGGAAAAATGAAAATTTATGAAAAATTACAACAAAAGAAATTTTATTAAAATTATTTATAAATTAGTGCCATGAAAAAAATTTATTATTAAAAAAATCATAAATTTTAAAATTAATAAAAAGAATTACTTTTACTCTTTTAATTTTAGAGAAAAAAAATAAAATCTTATGATGTTCTAATTAAGTATTTTATCTTTTAATATTACGAAATGTGATGAAAGAATTATCAAATTTGATCAATATATAAGAGTTGAAAGTCTTTAAAACTGTATAAATAATACTATTAAATACTACATAATTTTGTCAAAATGTTACAAAATCATCATTGCCATATCTTCGCCCTCATATGAATTTGATAATCAATAGAAAAGATGTTGGAAGAGTTAGAACTAACCTAAAGTTGAAAATTTTCTTGACCAACATTACATGCTTATGAATAAAGAGGCCGTATAAGTCGTATAAGTAATGTTATTGAATATTAAATAATTTTATCAAAATCTAATATGATAATTGACAAAATTTATCATGATAAGTAGATGAAAAAACTTCTTTAAAAAGTTCAGAATAATTAAAATTATTATAAAATTTTAATAATCGATAAAAAAAATTTATTAAAAAATAATAAATTTTAAATTTATAAAAAAAACTTATGTTTGCTATTTTATATTTAATTTAATTAATTTCTAGTAAGATATTATTTTTTCTCTAAGATAAAAATAATAAAAGAAAATTTTTATTAATTTTAAAATTTATAATTTTACTTATAAAAAATTTTAAAATAAATAGAATATAGAGAAAAACATGGGTGCATTTAGAATTCCCAAAGAAAGAAAGCTAATAAAAGTGGGGGTCACGTGACGTTTAGTCATTTTGTTTTTTGAGTTTTTTCCTGATTAAGGTTCTCATTAATTATATTTACTAAATAGAGTAGTTTTAAATGTAATTCCTAAAAGGAGGTATTTTGTACATGTGGACTCCACATCAGATAAAAAATAAAAATATTTAATTAATTATAATTTTATTAACAATTCAATTGGAGAGATGGGATTGGAAACTTATCTCTATTCAAAAAATCAATTTCAATATCTTAAAACTCTAAAAACCAAGTTAAGGTGAGACTGAAAATTCATCTCTGCTCAAAATGAAAATCAAGGAAAATGGAGTATTGAAACCCAGTTTTTGATGATGATTTTATATTTCATTGTCATCCAAAAAGACAAGGAGGATTATTCAAACAATCTAGTCGAGCGCTTTTGCATGTGCAACATTTTGGCAATATTTGTGCCATTTATCGATCTTCAAACTTCTGTGATTGAAAGCATCAACAAGTTTCAATGTGAATCAGACTTTTGTATTTGCCTTGTCAACGATAAGGTTATGGTTGCTTAATTTTAGAATCTTTTAATACAGGTGATCTCCTGTACTTCAAATTTTAGCAATCACACGTGAATTTGAAAATGAGTTGTTTCTGTTGCTTTGTGCTTAAATGGTTGTTAGGTTCTCATTACAGTATTCATTGTTGCCTTGTGATAGGAATACTTTCCTTCTTACAATTTTGATTTTAAGGATGTGTTCGAGGAGGTGATGCATTGCTTCATATGTATTACTTGTAAAAAGTTGTCGAAATGGAAGGTAGAGATGGAAAGTTTGCGATTCTTTCTTCCCTCCTTTTCCCTATACGTTCTCATCCAAGCTAAGTCACGAAATGGTAAGAGAGCTAAAGATAATTTAGCCAAAAAGAAAAGAGGTTCAAAATGGAAGAGGATTGAACTCATGTCTAAGTTTAACTCCTGCTTTTTGGCTAACCAAGACTTCAACCTAAATCTAACATCCCCTCGACATAGCTGTCCAATCCCTTACTCTTAACAAAAAACATCCTGAAGAAGGAAAGAACATCCTCTCATCAGCTCCCCTGGAATCTTGGCATCAATTAAAGAGATGTTGGTTTTTAAGCTTTAAAGAGATGTGGGTTTTTATGGTTCAAGCAAGCTTTGTCTGCATTGTGCAATTTAGATAATTTCTGTTAATAGATTTTGAGATTTGTTTTACCATAGAAGATCCACAAATTGAACAGACATGAATCTTTGATTTGTTTTTTCACTTCACTTTCTCAATATTTTGTTTATGGAAACTGCTAATTTATTTCTAAACATTGTCATTTTTGCTGGGAGAAGAACAAAATGAAAAAGATATGAAGATGGTCAAAGATTGGACTTCTACAGAGTTAGAGAATGGAAGGATGGGAGGAAGAAGAGTGACATGTAATTCTTTTGCTCACTTGAAATTTAGTTGTACAATACTATAGGCTTTTAGGAATAAAGTTTAAAAGCACCCTATTTAAGGCATAAGATTACAAAATACTTTTGTTTGGGAAAACACTCTTCGTTTTTTAATCTAAAACTGTTGACCAGCGGTATTCTTCTATGTAATCGGGTGATGTCGGTAACTCTATTTTGAGCCGTTCGATTTTCCCGGCTAATCTAATGGTTGTTTAGCACATGAAAGAGTTGACAAAGACTTCAAGTAAGAATCGAGAACTCGTAGTGCGAGGGCTAATTAATATGCCACGTGGCCATGTTTAATGAGTCATGAGAATTAGCTTGTGTCTGAAAAAGTAGACAAGAAAAAGAGTTTGTCCATCATATTGATGCTTTTTTCATTATTTCATGCTAGGGATAGTCAATTACACAACTGCTTTTAGGCATCTTATTCATTTATAAGTCACGTCATGAAAGCTTAAAAAACTGAAACCTACAACCGCTGATATCACGTCATGAAAGTTTCTTAATTTTTTCAAATTTCAAAATTTTAATTTGTGAAAAAGAGGAAAAGAAATAAAAAAAAATGAAAGACAAAATAAAAAATAAAGACAAAAATTTCTTCTTTCTTTTAAAAGTTTTTTTTGACCTGTTTCGGGGCTCTAATCATTTGAGCCTAGCTCCGATTAAACCTAATTATCTTATTTTTTATATTTTTTAATATTTTATTTATCTTATTTATTTATCTTTTAATCTTTTATTTATTTGGTTTAAATTTTTTTATCATAAATTATATCAACAAAATTTATAAAGTAATTTAAGCACTAATCAATGATAATATCGATAATTAAAACTAAAATATAATCTCTTCAAATATCTCAGAAAATCAAAGTCAAATTTAATTTGAAAAATTTTGAGAGATATGAAAATCAAGAAAAATCAAGATAATTTCATAAATTAATTAAATAGGCTTTAAAGAGAATTAAGAAAAAATATCAATTTAGAGCATAATTAGATTTGCAATCTTTTCCATTCAATGTGAATCCCTAAAATTCCTAGTAGAAGGCTCTGTATAAACACCATTCAACCACACATAAAAGAGAACATAAAAAAAAAAAAGGAAAGAAAAAAATTATATAGAATATCTTAAGAGAAAAGAGAGAAATTTGTTTAGTAACCAAGAGGTTTTAGGTTCTAGGTTTGATTTGTTTAGATTTTCTAAAATTGAGATTTGGTGTTTTTTGGGTTTGAATTTCTGTAGGGTTTTGCTTTATAGGGTTTTGCATTCTAGGGATTTCTGGATTTAGTTTTCTAGATAATTTGTTAGGTTTTTGGAAAATTCTTTGAATTTTTAGGCAAGAAATTGAAGCTTCTGGCATTGGTGTCAGTGTTAAAGAATTTCACCGATTTTTGAAAATTCTTTACCCATTTTTGGGATTTATTCACCGATTTTTGGATGCCTATGAATAAGTTAGAAAGAAGATAGAAGAACAACCATTTTAGAAAAAGAAGTATACTCAAGCACTTATGAAGAAAAGCCTAAAATTTGAGTTTTTATAACAACCCAATATTACGCCATTTTAAAACTCTTAAAGGCATCTAGGTCTGTGTGTTTTACCATACCCACACCTGACTTTTAGCGCAACCTAATTTTGACCTTCTCTTCGTTTGTTGCACTAAACCAAGCCAAGCCACGCCAAAAGCTGAGTTCCAAGCCACTCGAGTTGATTTGTGCCTATAGCTACCTTCTTCAGCTACCAAGCCAAGCCAATTATAGGTAATTTTGCTTTTCTTTAAATTTTATTTTATTTATTTATTAATTCATTTATTTATTTGTCTATTATTTTTAGTATTTTATAAAAAATTATAAAAAAAATATTTTTTATATAACAAAATAAAGATTTAAATAAAAACTTTACCAACAGATTGGAAGGTAATCATTTTTAAAAAATAGAGTTTTACCAACATATGGGAAAACTTTATAAATTTATTTATTTCAAAAAATATATAAATAAAAAGCCTCATCAACAGATTAGAGGGCCAATATTTTTTCAAAATAAGGTTTTACCAATATATTTGAAACATTATAATTTCTTAAAAGATTAAGTTTTCAAAAAAATAATAAAATAACATTTCTTGTCTTTTTGCATAAAATCGTACTAACAGATTAGATGATAATTTTCAACAAAAAGTCTTACTAACAAATTAGAGGACATTTTTTTTACTATAAACCTAATTTATAGATATTTATTTCTAAAAGCAAAATTAAATTAATTCGACAATGGAGCCTTATTAAAACGTGACAAATAGTTTTCTTGAATACTATGGAGGTGAGAAAATATTCTTAAATTATTATCAATATATTGGACTAATTTAAGAAAAATTTTCAATATTAAAATTAGTTAGTAAATTATAAATATATTTTAAGGTATGGATAATTTGAAATCAAACTAGTACCATATTTTAGATGGGCACTGTGAGGGTGCTATAACTTTTCTCATGCGTAACTGCATTTTCAAACTTAAATCTGGTTTAGTAGACTAGAATATACTATTTGAAAACACTTAAGTTAATCTTAGGATTTTTTTTTTAAATGAGATAGATTCAGTTAGGTGGCCAATTGCACCTAAACAAAAAAAATTTGTGGCAACTCCTAAAGTCTATGTCTAGCGGTAGATTCATGGATTTATACGTTATGATAGTTTGACGACTCCATTAGGGAGATCGAAAGTCACACCAATAAATAATTTATTGTTATCTTAGCCTAACCTAATAAATTTAAGATTTTTTTTCTCTTGCTTGTATTTTATTTATTTATTTATTCTTTTTATATATATGTCAGTCATTTGCATATGTATAATATGAGCTCTACACCCAAGTTTTATCCCTTAGAAGGGAGTAAAGCACCTACACCTTCATGAGATTTCTTGTCTCTACATGGATTAGTAAAAAACTCTCACTCAAATTAAACCTTTTTCATTTATAGCCTATAATGGGCAATGGTTAAGGTGTTTCATTAGTCTATGATGGACAATAATGTGAAAAACAATTTGAGAACTTGTAGAGTCAACGCCAAATCACATTTAGTGAGCCATAATAAACTTAACCCATAGGTAGAGCCATGTCCTTTCTTTTTGTAGAAATAATCCAAATTAGGTCACATACCTTTTGAGTTATGCACTAACTTGTTTTATTTTTTCTTTCTTTTTATTGGATGCTAACTTTGTTCTTGTTTGTTATTTTTTAAGGTTCACAATTATTTATTTATTTATTATTTGTTTGTTTTTCTATTGTTATTCATTTCATGCAACTCATTCATTCATAGATCATTATCATTCATTTATCATATCATTGCATAATAGAAATCTTTTGCTTACTTGAGGCAATAATTCAAAAGATAAGGGTGCTTAATTAGAAGCACAAATCCAAGCCTTGGAACTTAACCAAGAGGAATTTAGACATGAATTGCAAGAAATAAAAATGCAACTTACCAAGCTAGTAGAAAAGGTTGAAAATCTTAAAGTGGCCCGTTCTCAAGAATCTTCATCAGCTCTAATTCGTATGTGTATTAAATAACCATTTTGTCAAGATAAAAAACCACTCATAATATTGATGTCAGTCTAAGTCATCCTAATACATCTGGTGGCCCAAGAAAAGACCAAGTTAAAGAAGAAACAGAAGAGATAAGGCCTTTTGACCTTGCATCGACACTGTATATTGGCTCATACCTAAATCCCTAACTAGTTATTCCTAAACAATCTTTTTTGATATCCTAAACAAGACCTGTTCTTATTCAACCTTCATAGATTGGCCTATACCTATATACCTTTTCGATTATAAATTATGCTTTTCAAAACCCTAGTGCTTATCAACCCATTTAGTAGCCAAGTTTCCCAATAAATCCTTGGGCACATACACCTAGTTCTACTTCAAGAGATGTACCTCTAATTCAAATAGCTACTTAACCTAAAAAATTGTTAAGTAAAAAGAATGAAAGAGCCTTTTTTGATCAAATCCCTGTGATTTACACTTAATTATTCCCATTACTCAAAAATTATTTAATCGTACCAGTTCTTTTAGAGCCACTAAAATCTTTTTATCCTAAATGGTTTGATGTTGAAGCTCGGTGTGATTATAATTTTGAGAATACGGGCCATTTGATAAAAAATTACCTTGCTTTCAAACATAAGGTGCATGGTTTAATCAGAACTGGTGTGTTAAGTTTTGGGGATAAATGAGAGCCCAAGATTGTTGAGAGATCATTTCCTAATCATAGCGACTGAAAAACTTATCCATGATAGTACGAGGATCTTGAAGCTGAAGGATAGAACCATGCAATAGAATTTAAGATTTTTTTTAGGAATGTTTTTAGGTGTTCTTGTTAAAACAATTTTTAATTTGTAATTAATTTTTTTTCTTTATTATTATGTGATAACACTCAATGCATGCATGCATCCATTCATTCATATATAAATTTTTTCTTTCTTTTTGCATAAATTTGTAGTATATATATCCTAATTCTTAATTGTGGTAATATAGGTTTAAGAGCTTGACCATCAAGGTAATCTACTTGCCACTCATGGAGCCAGAACAACATAGTCAAATTGAGAAATTTAAGAAAGCTCAAGATAAAAATGAGAGAAGATTTGGCCCAGATAATGAAAATGTTAAAAAATTTAAATAAAGAGAAAGAAGCCTAGGTACGAGCATCTCAAGGGGCACAATCACAACAAACATCATTTTTTGGGGTATACTCTCATCTTAGAATACCTTCAATAGCTATACAAAGAAAGCCTCAAAGATATACTGTTCTTGGTGGAGATAAATTTGACCCAACCCAAGTCTTTGATGATCTTGAAAAGTTACAAAGATTGAAAGAAAGTTCATTTGAAGTAACAGAAGATTTAAGTGCTGAAAAGAAGATGGATTTCATAGAGAAGAGGCTTCGAGCTATTAAGAAAATAAATTTCTATGGATCTACAGATGCATCGAAGCTTTACTTAGTGCTAGATATGATTGTCTGACCAAGGTTCAAGGTCTCAAATTTAAAAAATATGATAGAACTAAATGCCTAATGATCGATGTTACTATGTACTATAGAAAGATGGCTACCTATGCCTGTGATGACAAACTCATGATTCATGTATTCTATGATAGTCTTACGGGGTTTGTTGCTAAATGATATGTTCAGTTGGATAAAACTTGAATCATTTTATGGAAAAATTTTGCTAAAGCATTCATAACTCAGTACAAGCACATTGTAAAGTTAGCCCTAGATCGATTGTTTTTACAAAGCATAGAGAAAAAAGATGTTAAGAGCTTTAGAGAATATGATCAAAGGTGAAAGGATAATGTTAACCAAGTTAAACCTCCTTTAATAGAAAAAAAACTATAGTCTTATTTGTCAACACTCTTAAAGATCTATACTATGAAAGGATGATAAAAAATGTAACAAAAAATTTTACTATATGATGGTATAAAATGCCTAAAAACTCATATTACCATGTATTGTCAGAAGATGGTAGCCTATGCTAAAAATGAAAAGCTATTGATGCATGTATTCTAAGATAGCCTTACGGGCTCTACTGTTAGATGGTATGTCCAGCTGGATAGGACCCGTATTCATTCTTGGAGCGATATGGCCCATGCCTTCATTAATCAGTATTGACATATTATAGACTTGGCCCTTAATCACCTTTTTTTTATAGAATATGAAAAAGAAAGCCACTGAATCATTCAAAGAATATGTCCAATGTGGAGGGACATAGCTTATCAAGTGTAGCCTTTGTTAATTGAAAAAGAGATCATGATATTGTTCGTCATCACTTTGAAATCTTTCTATTATGAAAAGATGATAGGGAATGCCATGAAAAATTTCACCAACATGGTAATCTCAAGCGAAATCATTGAAAATACCTTTAAAAATGGCAAGTTAAAAAGATGAGAGATCAAAAAGGTGCCAGAGAAGAAAGAGACTGAAGCTCAAGCCATGAGCCTTGATAGATAGTTTAGGAGATATCAACCATATCCACCATAAGATTATGCCCTATACTATCCTGCTACGAACAATATCTCACTTTACCCTTACCAACCATATCTACAACCAGCTTACCCATAATCCATCTTTCGAATACCTGCATCATCTTCAAAGTCTAACAACCAAGCAAAAGGTTTAAAGAGATCTTGAGATAACCAAGAAAGGGCACATATTGACCTTATCCCCATGACCTATATAGAGTTATTCCTAGAACTGGTCAAGAACAACTTGGTACCTCCAGTTATTCTAGAACCATTGAAGCCACCTTATCCAAAATGGTATGATGTTAATGTGATGTGCAATTATCATAATGGAAATGTGGGTCATTCTATTAAAACATGTCCTATTTTCAAACATAAACTGCAAAGTTTGATCCAAAGTTTTAAACTTTTTGAATGTGAATCTCCAAAATTCAAATGAAAAGCTTTGAACTCAACTTTTGGATATGAATCTCTAAATTTTTGAGTGAGAACCTTTGAACTTAGATGTGAAACTTTAAGATTTCTTGAATGTGAACCTTTAAACTCGAATGAGAAACTTTGAACTTTTGGATGTGAATCTCCAAAATTCAAATGGGAATCTTTAAATGTCGGGTGCGAGTTTTGCAATTTGTAATGTAAATCTTAAGATCTTACAAATTTGAATTCTTATGAAATTGTATATTGAGAATCAAACTTTAGTGAATTTTTACGAGGCTGAAAGGTTTTTATGTATTTGAACCTTTGAATTTTGAACTCAAATTGTGAATCTTTGAGTTTTCATCAGACATGATCTGTGACTCTTCTAGACATGATTGTCGAGGGGCATTTATTTTTTCAAAGTTGTGGTGCCTCTGTTTAAAGGAGCATTTTATTTTTCAAAGTTGTGGTGCCTCTATTTAGAGGAGCATTTATTTTCAAAAGTCGTTGAGTCTCTGTTTAGAGGAGCTTTGTTTACTTAAAAAAAAAGAAGAGAAGTGGCAAGTTGAGTCTTAATTGGGTGTCTATGTCTTTGCACAATTCATGTTTCATAAAAATATGCAAAGAGGGGCAGCTATAGGCACCCCAATCTATCCGGGGGTCTAAGTGATTTTATGAAAAAATTAAAAAAAAAACTAAAAAAATGAAAAAGAAAGTGGTGGTTGAATTTGGGTAGGAGTAGGTTGAGGCGTTTTAGTTAGATTAAAGCTTGGAGTTAAAACTCAGAAGGGATTCAAATCCCATCTGATTTTAGGGCTTTCAAATTTCACCCTATAAATATCCATAGATCAGAGACAGAATGCACAGACATAGAGAAAATAGAAAACAAATCACAAAATTGCATCAATCAAAAAGTTTTTTTAAATATTTTTGGGTTAAGGGGAAAAAGGGATTTTTTTGGAAAAATCTGGAAAATTTCCAAATTTTGAAGAAATTTTTCAGTATCCAGTGAATTTTTTGGTGTCGATTAAATTTTTTGGTGATTTTTTTGATGCCATTTGAATTTTTTAACTAAGAATTCCAGAATCCGATGAAGATTCTGGTGAAAGTTAAATTTTTCGGGGACCATCTGGTGATCCAACCCAGATTTTCGTGATATTCCTCAAAATTCGGTTGAAGATCAACTAGAGTTCATTCTGTCAGAGAGTGAATAAGAGAAAACAAAAGGGAAGAGAGAGAAGGGGAAAGGAAAATCTGAAGTAAAAAAACTGAGATTTGGCCTTATATAGGGCCCTGAAACTACGTCGTTTTGGCGTTAAGTAACTTCCTAAGATCCCGGCATTTTGCGGCTGGACGACCCGACTCGAGCGCTGACCCGCGTCCATGCCTTTTGCTCTAGCCAAGCCGAGTAGCAAATCGAGTCGCCAAGCCGCACCTCCGAGTTACCTTTTATTTCTAAAGTCGATCCATTTTTGGTATTTTCTTTGGGTTTTTATTTTTACGTGTTTATTCTTTTTATTTTTTTGCATGATTAAATTCAGAAAAAAGAGGAGAAAAATAAAAAATTTAAAAAATAAAATAAAATTTGAGAATAAATATTAATTATCCAATGATGGAATTTATAGAAATTTCAAATGGTAAATTTCTATAAAATTCCTAGGTGAGAAATTCTATCTAAATTTGTTGCAAAATGGTGGAATAATTTAAATAAAGTTTCAATAGCAATAATTAATGTTTATTTTCGAACCAAAAAAATTGAAAAAAGAAAAAAAACATAAAAATATAAAATTTTGGAATTAAATACAAATTACCTAAGGATGAGATTCTTAGAAATTTCAAATAGTAAATTTTTTAAGAAATCTATAGGTAAGAAATTTTCTCTAAATTTGGCCTAAATAGTGAAATAATTTAGATGAAATTTCAATACAAGTAATTGTATCTTTTTCCAAATAAAAATTTGGGTTAAAAATATTTTATAATTATCCAAAGATGAGATTCTTAGAAATTTCAGACGGTAAATTTCTAAGAAATTTTTAAGTGAGAAATTTTCTTTAAATTTATCCCAAATGATGGAATAATTTAAATGAAATTTTAATAAAAATAATTGTCATATTATTTTATTTTCAAAAAAAAATTAAGAGAATTTCTTAATAGGCCCAAATGGTGAAAAATTTAGAAATCCAAAAAAATAATAAATAAAGAGAATTTCTATATAGGCCAAAATAGTGAAAAATTTAAAATTTCAAAAAGAAAAAATATTTTTAATTTGGCCTAAATGGTGAAATAATTAGATATATTTTTGACAAAAAATGATAAATAAACTTTTTTCCGACGACGAAGCCTCTTCAAGGAAACAAAAAAAGATCCTTGAATGCTCTTGAGGTGAGAAAATACTTTAAGAATTCTATCAGATTGATGGAGAATCTTAAGAATTATTTTTAATATTTACGCATATAAATTTAAAACCATTAGAACCATGACCTTAGGATAAATTTAAAATAATATAGTACCATCCTTCGAATGGGCATGTGGGGGTGCTATAACCTTTTTCATATGTAACAAAACTCTCGAACCTTATTATGGTTTGTAGACCCGAACGTATTCTTTTAGGGATCCTTTATCACGCTTAGGAGCTCCTTAAGAGGATAGATTCCTTAGGTGACCAATCACACCTAGATAAAAAAGATTGGTGGTGATTTTATTCATTTGTGAAGTCTAGCTATAGATTTTCGGATCTATATGTTATGACAGTTTGGCGACTCCGTTGGAGAATGCTAGAAAGTTAAGCCATAATTTTTGAATTTATCATATCCTTTGGTCTAATGGTTTTAAATTGTGATGATTTGTGCTATTTGTTTACTAATGTTTTCTTTTTTTTACTGTTATTTGATTTTTAGGGCAAGAAACATATATGTTCCTTCACACACACTATCACATTCATTTGCATTACATAAGCTCTATACCTGAGCTTCGTCCCTTTTAGGAGGGAGTAAGTATATACGCTATCGTTAGATGATAATATCCACAATGGCTAGCAAAATAATTTCACTCAAATTGAATTCTTTTCGTTAGTAGCATGTGATGGGTGAGGTTTGGATTGTCTTACTAGTTTGTGATGGATAATGATGTAATGAACAATTTAGGAACCTTTAGTGGTCAAAATTGCCTAATCCAACATATAGTGTACATTTAAGATGTCAGCCTTAGGATAGAACCTTTCCTACCCAATGATAGATGTAACCCGAAGTTAGGACATAAGAAGGAACAATTTATGATCTAACTTTTTAGTTTGTTTGATTTTATGCATTTGCATTACCATATCATGCATCATTTTCATTGTCATATGTAACATTCTACATCTGTATCATTTTCATTTCATCCATAAAAATGTATATTTCATTCATGCATCAACATATCATACATAAAGCATAGCTTTTCTAATCATAGTTGTGGTGCCCAAGATTTAAGGATAGCTCTACCAAGCAATCTCACTCACCAATACAACATAAGGGCTCGAGCTAGACAGATGGAAGAAAAAAATTTCAATCATCTTGAAAAGATAGAGAAAGCCTAAAAAAAGCTAGAAATAGAGTTGAATAAGATTTTGGAGGCTTTAAACAAATTAAACAAAGGAAAAGGGTATAAAAAAAAGCCAACAAAACCATCCCTCACAAGACGTGGATGACCCACTATACCCACTTGGTTTTAGGCCACATCAAGCCCAACCTACACAAGATCCACCACCACAGTAATTCACTTATCCTGTAGGGTATACATATCCTGGAATGCCATCAGCCTCAAACTCGAGGCAGTATCAGAGTTATGTAAATCTTGTCTTTACTAAAAAGATAATAAAACTAATACCAGTTCCTAATTCAGATGACTCAGAAGAGAAAGAGAAGCTGAGGCCCAAAGAGAATGAGACTTTAGAAGCTTCAAAAGCTGAACAAAAGATGAACTTGTTAGAGAAAAGAATGCGAGCAGTATAGAGCATTGGTTTTTATGGTTCGGTAGATACTACTGGGCTTTGTTTAGTCCCAGATGTAGTTATTCCTCCAAAATTCAAGGTTTCAGAGTTTGAAAAGTATGATGGTATAAAATGCCTAAAGACCCACATTACCATGTACTATTGAAAGATGGCAACCTATGCTAATAATGAAAAGCTATTGATGCATGTATTTTAAGATAGCCTTACAGGCTCTGCTGTTAGATGGTATGTTTAGCTGGATAGGACCTGCATTTATTCTTGGAGTGATATAGCTCATGTTTTCATTAATCAGTATCAACATATTATAGACTTAGTCTCTGATCGCCTTTTTTTGTAAAATATGAAAAAAATGACTGAATTATTCAAGGAATATGCTTAGAAATAGATGGACATAGCTTCTCAAGTGCAACCTTCGTTAACTGAGAAAGAGATCACGGTATTATTCGTCAGCACTTTGAAATCTCCCTATTATAAAAAGATGATAGGAAATGCCATGAAGAATTTCACCAATATGATAATCTCAGGCGAAATTATTGAGAATGCCATTAAAAATGACAGGTTGAAAAGAGGGCAAATCAAGAAGGCACCAGAGAAGAAAAAGACTGAAGTTCAAGTCACGAGCTTTGATAAACAGTTCAGGGGATATCAGCCCTATCTACCATAAGATTATGCCTCATACTATCCTACTGTGAACATTATCTTACCTTAGCCTTATCAACCATACCCACAATCAGCTTACACATAATCCACTTTTTGAATACCTGTATCATATTTAAAGCATAACAACCAAGCAAGGGGTTTAAAGAGATCTCAAGATAACCAAAAAAGGGCACATATTGACCTTATCCCCATGACTTATACTAAGTTATTCCCAAAACTGGTCAAGAACAACTTGGTAACTCCAGTTATTCTAGAACCATTAAAGCCACCTTATCCAAAATGGTATGATGCTAATGCAACGTGTGATTATCATAATAGAAATGTGGGTCATTCTATTAAAACATGCCCTACTTTCAAACATAAAGAGCAACGTTTGATCTAAAAAGGCTTAGTGAGCTTCAATGAATCAGAGGGACAAGATGTCAATAAAAATCTTTTACTTGATTACGCAAGGGCATCATTTTGAGAAAGATGTTATGACTGGTTGAAAACTACTTATCATTCTAGATTTCTTTCATAGTAATGTTAGGAATTCTTTTATGCAATAAGATTTCAATTGTTATCATTTTAATAAACGGCAAGGATAATGCATTTCATTACATTTTCTCTTTCATTCAATCGTTGTTTCATGCTTTATCACCTTTCATAACTTTCCATTTCCATTTTCAAATTTCAAATGATGAATGTTTAGATAATAATAACAATAATTTTGGGATCTAATTTTAAGAACTCATTCACATTGATATGAAAAGACTATTTGAGCAAAAAAGGTAAGCTAATGTGAAATAGATATGTCTTAAAGATGTGTAGTCTGTTATAAAGATCCATGAACTTGATTTTGTTCAATAGATGAATTTCAAGGAAAGCATTCACATTTGGGAGGAAAAATGGCTATATTTCTTTTACTATTTGAAAAACCATTCATTGTTACCCTTTTGAGCCTATTATGATTTTTTTTTCTAAAGAACCCTGATCAAAGATCACCTTCCACACTGAGGGGGTAATTTTTGAAAACGAAAATAGGTAAAAGATCACAAAAGATCTCAAAGATGGAAAAAAAAAGTAAAGGAAAAAAGAGGAAAAAAATGAATGCACACATGATTTAGGGCAAAGTAAAGGGAATTCTTTTGTGAAGAATGAGATCAATGAAAAAAGAAAAATAGGGAAATAATGTAGAATGGGTAAAATGCCAAGTTATATCAAATAATAAATGATCCTTTGGTTTTGAACCCTTTAAACACATGCTTTGAGCTTATTTTATCCATTTCTTTCATGACCCTTTACCATGGCCTACATTACAACCTTGAAAAAGTCTATTTGGATTAAGTGTGAATGCTCGAATTGAATGATCATATGTTAGGCAATGGCATGGTCATGATAGAATAATGGAACATGCTATATTGCTCCAAAGATTGACGTGTGAGAGATATCAATAATGGATGAAAGATGAAAAATAATGAAAAAGGGAAAAAAGGAAAAGAATGAAAAAAATGAAAAA
This sequence comes from Durio zibethinus, assembly GCF_047325235.1. Taxonomy (NCBI): domain Eukaryota; kingdom Viridiplantae; phylum Streptophyta; class Magnoliopsida; order Malvales; family Malvaceae; genus Durio; species Durio zibethinus. The sequence goes on from NC_143174.1 coordinate 12,267,592, forward strand.
TGAAGAATGAAAGAAGAAAAAAATGACAAAAAATAAAAAAAATAAAAATGAAAGAATAAAAAAGATGAAAAGAAGAGAAAAGGAAGACTTAGATTGAAAACTCGAAAGGGCAATTTAGGTAAAAAAAATTTTGAGTTGAGAGTTGGATACATAGATAGAAGGTCAAAGACATCTGAAGATCCCTCAAAACTGAGGTAAAATTTGATGAGCTCAAAATAATTTTGACAATTAATGGAATGAGTTTTTGAAAGAAAATTCTAGATTAATGTTTAGAATTGTTTGAATATTCATTGTTGGGATATTATTACTCCATTTGTTCCATTTATCCTAATGACATGCATTCAACTTGTTTCTTTCCCCATTTGTTTGTACCCAAACTCATTCTTTATTGATTATCTTTCTTCCAATTCACTTTGTGCTCCCTTATTGTTGCATTCCCAGAATGAATCAAGAAAATGTATGATTGCATTGTGTTTGTCAAGAATTGAAATGATGATGAATGAATGATAATGTTCATGAAAGAGTTTTGCATTCATTTGAAAAGAAATCCAAGATGATAAGGGAACAATGAAGAGATGGTAGACACCTAAAAACAATGATTTGAAATGACACATGGTGTGATCAAATGATGAATATGGTGATGGGTTGGTCAACAAATGAAGAGTGTAAAAACCTAAAATGGTGATATGAACAAGTGATGAATATAGGGATGAATTGGTCCACATAACCTGTAAGTTATGATCAAATAGTGAGAATAATGTAGACCAGTGGATGAAATTCATTCTTGAATGGCTAGTGCTGAGAAGCCTGTGAATAGCAATCAAGTGATGAACACAATGTGGATTAATTGACAGAAGTCATTCTTGAATGGCTAGTGTTGAAAAGTTTATGAATAGTGATAAGTGATGAGAATAATGTGGACCAAAGGATAAAATTTATTCTTGAATGGCTAGTGCTGAGAAGCCTGTGAATTATGGTAAAAATAGTATAGACAAAATTTGTTCTAAAATTGCTAGTGTTGAAAGACCTGTGAATTGCGATCAAGTATCAATTGACAGAATTTGTTTTAAATGGTAGTGCTAAGAAGTTAAAAAAGAAAGATAAGAGATAGTGGAGTCTTGAGAATCATATTACCATAATTAATTAAAATTTCATGACATGGACATCCGTATTACATGCATTACGTTTGCATTGTTGCTTGAAGAATATTTAAAACTTTAGTTTGGCTATGCATTTGCATTATCCAATAAATATTTGAATCATGGTTGAGACTATGATATTGTGAGAATCTAGATTGTTGCATTTGCATCATTAAGAAAGTATTTACATCATTGATCATGACATATAAAATTTTGATTTTGGCAGAAGTTTGAAGCTTATTTGGAAAAGGAATTTTGAATATTTTGATGAAATCCTGAATTTTCAAATGAGAATCTTTGAGTTTTAAATGAGAATCTTTAAGACATTTTCAAATGAGAATCTTTAAGTCTTAAATGAGAATCATTAAGACATTTTCAAATGAGAATCTTTGAGTCTTAAATGAGAATCTTTGAGTTTTAAATGAAAATCTATAAGACATTTTCAAATGAAAATCTTTGAGTATTGAATGAGAATCTTTAGGAAATCCTCAAATGAGAATCTTTGAGTTTTCAATCTTTGAGTTTAAATGAGAATCTTTAAGAAATCATCAAATGAGAAACTTTGAATTTCAAATGAGAATCTTTGAGCCTCAAATAAGAATATTTGAGTCTTAAATGAGAATATTTGAGTTTTCAATCTTTGAGTCTTAAATGAGAATTTTTAAGGAATCCTCAAATGAGAATCTTTGAGATGTGAAACCTTAAGGTTTGTTGAATGTGAATCTTCAAACTAGAATAAAAAGTTTTGAACTTTTTAGATGCGAATCTCTAAATTTTTGAGTGAAAACCTTTGAACTTAAATATGAAACTCTAAGATTTCTTGAATGTGAACCTTTGAACTCGAAAGAGAAGCTTTGAACTTTTGGATGTGAATATCCAAAATTCAAATGGGAATATTTAAATGTCGGATGCGAGTCTTGCAATTTGTAATGTGAATCTTGAGTCTTGCAAATTTGAATTCTTGTGAAAATGAAATATTGAAAATCAAACTTCAGTGAATTTTTACGAAGCTGAAAAGTTATTATGAATCTGAACCTATGAATTTTGAACTCAAATTGTGAATCTTTGAGTTTTCATCAGACATGATCTGTGACTCCTTCAGACATGATTGTCAAGGGGCATTTATTTTTTCAAAGTTGTGGTGCCTCTGTTTAGAGGAGCAATTTATTTTTTCAAAAGTTGTGATGCCTTTGTTTAGAGGAGCTTAATTTATTTTCAAAAATCATTGAGCCTCTGTTTAGATGAGCTTTGTTTACTTCAAAAAAAAAAAAAAGAAGTGTCGAGTTGAGTCTTAATTAGGTGTCTACGTCTTTGCACAATTCATGTTTCACAATCAATGTGCAAAGAGGGACAGTTATAGACACCCCAATCTGTCCAGGAGTTTAGGTGATTTTATGGAAAAATAATAATAAAAAAAGCTAGAAAAATGAGAAAAAAAGGTGTGGTTGAATTTGAGTAGGACTGGGTTAAGGCATTTTAGTTGGATTAAAGCCTGGAATTAAAACTCATAAGGGATTCAAATCCCATCTGGTTTTAGGGCTATCAGATTTCACCATACAAATATCCATAGATCAAAGACAGAATGCACAGACACAGAGAAAATAAAAAATGAAAAATCACATAATCACATCAATCAAAAAGTTTTTTTTTGAAATTTTTTAGGTTTAAGGGAAAAAAGGGATTTTTTTGGAAACTCTAGAAAATTTCCAAATTTTGAAGAAAATTTTCAATTTTCAATGAACTTTTTGGCATCGGTTGATTTTTTCAGTGACTTTTCTGGCACCATTTGAATTTTTCAGGGAGGGATTCAGAATCAGGTGAAGATTCTAGTAAAAGTTAAATTTTTCGGTGATCGTCTGGTGACCCAACCTAGATTTCGATGATATTTCCTAAAATTTGGTTGAAGATTAATCGGAGTTCATCCGGTTAGAAAAAGAGAGAGAGAAAAGAAGAGGGAAGAGAGAGAAAGGGAAGGGAAGATCTGAAGCGAAAAAGCTAAGATTTGGCCTTATATAGGTCCTTGAAACGACATCATTTTAGTGTTAAGTAACTTCCCAGGATCCTTGCATTTTGTCGTTGGGTGACTCGACCTAAGCGCTCGACTCACGTCCCTGCCTTCGGCTCTAGCCAAGCCAAGCCACAAATCGAGCCGCCAAGCCACACCTTTGAGCCACCTTTTATTTTTGAAGTCGAGCCATTCTGTAACCGTAAGCTGAGCCATTTTTGGTATTTTTTTTTGGTTCTTTTATTTATTTTTATGTGTTTATTCTTTTTTTTTTGCATGATTAAATTCAAAAAAAAGAAGATAAAAATAAAAAATGTAAAAAATAAAATAAATTTGGGGAATAAATATTAATTATTCAATGATGAAATTTATAGAAATTTCAAATGGTAAATTTCTATAAAAGTCATAGGTGAGAAATTTTATCTAAATTTATCGCAAATGGTAGAATAATTTAAATAAAGTTTCAATAACAATAATTAATGTTTATTTTCAAACAAAAAAATATAAAAAATAAAAAACATAAAAATATACAATTTTGGAATTAAATACAAATTACCTAAAGATGAGATTCTTAGAAATTTTAAATGGTAAATTTTCTAAGAAATCTCTAGGTGAGAAATTTCCTCTAAATTTGGCCCAAATGGTGGAATAATTTAGATGAAATTTCAATACAGGTAATTGTATCCTTTTCCAAATTAAAATTTAGGTTGAAAATATTTAATAATTATCCAAGAATGAGATTCTTAGAAATTTCAAATGGTAAATTTCTAATAAATCTCTAGATGAGAAATTTTTTTTTTAAATTTGTCCCAAATGGTGGAATAATTTAAATGAAATTTCAATAAAATAATTGTTATATTATTTTCTTTCCAAAAAACGTAATAAAGAGAATTTCTAAATAGGCCCAAATGGTGAAAAATTTAAAAATAAAAAAAATTATAAATAAAGAGAATTTCTAAATAGGCCTAAATGGTGAAAAATTTAGAGATTCAAAAAGAAAAAATATTTCTTATTTGGCTCAAAAGGTGGAATAATTAGATATATTTTTGACAAAAAATAATAAATAAACTTTTTCTGATGACGGAGCCTCTTCTCGAAAACAAATGGGATGCTTGAATACTTTTGAGGTGAAAAATCTTTTTTAAGAATTCTACCAGATTGATGGAGAATCTTAAGAATTATTTCCAATATTTACACATATAAATTTAAAACCATTAGAAGCATGACCTTAGGATAAATTTAAAATAATATGGTACCATCATTCGGATAGGCATGTGGGGGTGCTATAACCTTCTTTATATGTAACTAAACTTTCAAACCCTGTTATGGTTTGTAGACCTGAACCTATTCTTTTAGGGATCCTTTGTTAAGCTTAGGAGCTCCTTAAGATGATAGATTCCTTAGGTGACCAATAACATCTAGATAAAAAAGATTGGTGGTAACTCTATCTATTTGTGAAGTCTAGTTATAGATTTTTGAATCTATATGTTATGACAATAATCTATCTCAAAATTCTTATTTTTATCAGTCAACTCAACAATCAGTTCCTCATATAAATCATTATCCCCGTCTATTGCTTGACCATTAAATAGTTAAAAAAGATTAAGAAACATTCTGGAGAAAATCTCAATTTCATTTTCTGATCTTTTGCCTCTATTGGTAAAGTACCAGTACCTTACCCCAATATCTTTGAAAGTAATTCCAAATCCATTAGCCAAGAGTTATGATCCAAATGGTAAATGTAATTATCATATGGGAGCAATTGGGCACTTGATTGAGAAATGCATGGAGTTGAAAGTGAAGATTGAAAGTCTCATCTAGTGGCACCTTTACCTAATAGCTTTTTGAGCAATGAAAAGCTACTTTATTATAGGTTGATTGTTCTTTGTATATTGATTTCTTGAACATGAAGTCATTGGTTTTTAATGAGTTTTGATTGTTTGAGTTCCTACAAATGCATGTGAAAAAATCTAAAAAATTTGGTTATTACTATTAAGAATAAACATCTTGAGCCATTTTCCTGAATATTTTATTTTTTTCAAATGGAAGATTAAAAACCTTGAGAAATCTAAGGATGAAAGTTTCAGAACCTTATCCCATCTGACCATAATGAACCTTAAAAATTATTGATCTTTACTTGAACTATGAGCAATATGATGGTCAATTAATTTGCAAAATTTTTTAAGGCACTCTACTAAGTTTTTTGGATTTTGGTGATTTAATAAATGTCAAAGTTATTTCAAACATGTTACCACCTAAATTTCTTGAGCCATATTTTCTCAATTTGTTCAGTATTCTGGCTTGTTCTACATTTATCTTCTTTTTGAATCTTTTACCAAGTGATCCTTTATACTCACTTTGGTAAAATTTATTGAAAAAGCCAAATTTACTTAATGTTAAAAATAACCTTTTTGATCATTTTGATTGATGAACATTCATATGGCTTTTTTTTTATTTTATCAAAATACATGAGTTGCAAAAAAAAAAAAAAAAGCAAAAAAATAGTTGATTGTGAAATCGTGCATATGGAGCATTGAAATGAACCTAAAGTCAATCAAAAAATAAGTTGTCTCCTGAGAACTACTTTTCAATAAATATCCATATTTGAAATGAAAAATTATCATATTTCAAATTCCCTTCACAAAAGAAGAAAATATCCATTTGTCACACTTTTTGAGCCTATTGATTATTCTTTCTGAATGAACCCTAACCAAGGATCACCCTCCAAATTTAAAGGCAAGTTTAAGAAGAAAAGGATATCATCAATGTGGCATGTGATCTTGGGTTAAGGGTTAGAAAATAATGCCTTATGTTAAAGAGCAAGCTTGAAATAAGATGAGTTTAAAAAATTTTGAACTTATGCAAAAAAAAAAAAGAAAGATATCTCTGAAAAAGAAATGATGATTGGTTTGATAAACTATAAATACATTTTTAGGTTTATTTATCTTTTCTTTCAAAACCCTAAACCCCCAACCCATGTTACGTCTTTTAAAAAGTCCATTTTAATTAAGTGTGGATATGTAAACTGAGGAGCTTATCTTTAGGAAATCACCATCACCTTTTGATTTTTGATGAATTTTAAATGCTTCAATGCATGATGAAATATAAAAAAAAAAAGAATATAAAGAAAAAGAAAAGAATGAAACTTTAGGGTGAGAACCTAAAAGGGTAGTCTAGAGCAAGATTGAAACTCTGAAAACAACTAATGACATTTCATGTAGCACCAATGAGACTTTTCTTTAAAAGCTCAAAGAGATTGATCTCACTATGAAGATTCTTTTTAAAATTGAGGTCTTTTTCCTTTTTCAAACCTGAAATTTTAAGACTAACGTAGTTGGTCTTGACGTGTATTAAAATACCACATATTAAGAATTGAAATGAGTGCCAAAATAGATTACACTTTAAAAGACTATTTTCAATTATGAGCCCAAATGAAAAGATGTTCTTATTCTCATTCAGTGGCCAAATTCTTTGGTAATTAATATCCTTCTTGATATGCCAAACCATTACATCCTTTTGGAAAGACCAAAGTTATGATTCATCATCCTCATTTTAGGTAGTAATCACCAATTTTTAAGAGATTTGATCATACGTAAAAGAGAGTTATGTAGGGCAAGTTCCATTGCTATTATTAGAAAATTTTGAGAAATGCTTAAAATGTATTGAATCTTAATACTCGTGGTGGGAGATAGGTGAATGCTATAAGAAACCTTTTTGGGGTAAGAAAATGCCAAATGTAAGGGACTAATATGAAACAACTTACTAGATGAGAAGAATGGTTTTCAGGAATAAGAATGTCGAGAATGCTTGCTTTGGAGTGTGAAAGAACTTGTCAACTAATTTAGAGGCTATGTAACGAAAAATTGGAAAGAAAAAAAGTTTCAAAAATCCTGTTACCATAATTAAAGACATTTGGTATAGAATTCATGCATTGTATTTATTGCATTTTATGCATTGTATGCTTCACATCCATTTCATATGTTGTATTCATTTTTTCAGGGCAAAAAAGACATTGACTAAAATTTTTGATAAAAAAAACTTTGATCAAACAAATTTTACTTCAGAGTATATTTGTTAAAACTTTTGAGTATCGATTTTAAAAACCTTTGGGTAATTCTTCCTAAAACCTCCAGATACATTTTTAAAATTGTTAAATTTTTTTAAAGTCCTATAGACTAGATCTATAAAACTTCTGGGCATGATCTTAAAAACCTCTAGATATCCATGTTTTGTAAAAGCGGTAGAACATTTATTTTAAAGGAGCTTTTTTGAAGTTTGGTTTATAAGACCTTTGGGAAAGATTCGTAAGCCTTCTAAGCTGAATTTGTTTTAGAATCAAGATTTGTAAAATCTTCAGGTGTAATCTTTAAGTCTTCTAGGCAAGATTTGTAAATCTTTCAAGCTAAATCTGTTTTAGAGTCTCCAAGTCCTCCAGGTATGATTTTTTAAAACTTTAAGGTACATTTTTTTTTAAGTTGTGTAGCCTTTGTTTAAATGAGCATTTTTCAATGAATGATTTGTAAAATGTCCAAGCTTAATCTTTAAGTTCTTTGGATGCGATCTATAAGACCTCTAGGCATGATTGTCAAAACTTCAGGTGTCATCATTAAATTTTAAAAAAGTTGTTTGCCTTCATTTTTGAAAAGTTTTTTTTTTTAAAAAGAAAAAAGTTGGATAATTTGGGCGCGGATGTAACAAGTATCTATATATTTGCACAATTCCTATTTCAAAGAAATTATTTAAAGAAGGGCAACTGTAAACATTCTATTTAGTCCGAAGATCTAACAAATTGGGCCTAACTCTGATCCAAGCCCACTTATCCAATTTCCTACAATTATTTTTTATATATTATTTGTCTTATTTGTTTATTTTTTAGTCTTTTAGTTATCTGGTTTAAAGTTTTTTTTATCATAAATCATGTCAATAAAATTTATGGTGTAATTTAAGCACTAATCAAGGATGATATCGATAGTTAAGACTAAAACGTGATCTCTTCAAATATTAAAGGAAGGTTGAAAATAAACAAAATCAGGGAATCAAAGTCAAATTTAATTTGAGAAATTTTGAGGGATTCTGAAAATCAAGAAAAATCGAGACAATTTCATAAATTAATTAAACTAGTTTTAAAGAGAATCAAGAAAAAGTCAATTTAAAGCTTAATAAACTTTGCAATATTTTTCATTCAATGCAAATCCAAAAAATAGAAGGCCCTATATAAACACCAATCAACCACACATAAAGAGGAACAAAAAAAAGGGGAGAAAAAGATTATATGAAAACTCTTTAGAAAAAAGAGAGAAATTTGTTTAGCAACCAATAGGTTTTAGGTTTTGGATTTGATTTGTTTAGATTTTCTAGAATTGGGATTTGGTGTTTTTGGGTTTGAATTTCTGTAGGGTCTTGCATTATAGGGATTTCTAGGTTTAGTTTTCTAGACATTTTATTGGGTTTTTGAAAAATTCTTTGAATTTTTTGGCAAGGAGTTGAAGCTTTCAATGTTGGTGCCAAAGAATCTCATCGATTTTTGGAAATTCTTTGTTGGCTTTTGGGATTTATTCACTAGTTTCTAGGCATCTACGAATCAGTTAAAAAGAAGACAGAAGAATAACCATTTTAGAAAAATAGGCATACTCAAGCATTTCTGAAGAAAAAGCCTGAAATTTGAGTTTTTATAATCCAATACGATGTCATTTTTAAACTTTTAAAGGCACCTAGGTCCATGTGATTTACCATACCGGCACCTGACCCTCAGCGCAACTCGATTTTGACTAGTTGCCCATGTGTTGCACTAAGCCATGCTGTATCGAAAGCCAAGTTCCAAGTCGCTCGAGTTTATTTGTGCCTGCAGCTACCCTCTTTAGTCGCCAAGCTGAGCCAACTGCAAGTAATTTTTAATATTCTTATAAATGAAAGCCTTAGCAACAAATTGGAAGGTAATCATTTTTTAAAAAATAAGGTTTTATCAAAATATTAGAAAACCTTATAATTTTATTTATTTCAAAAAAATATATAAATAAAAAGTCTTACTAACAGATTAGAGGGCCAATATTTTTTTTCAAAATAAGGTTTTACCAACATATTGGAAAGTCTTATAATTTCTTAAAAGATCAAATTTTTGAAAAATAATAAAATAACATTTCTTGTCTTTTTGCAAAAAATCCTATTAACGGATTGGAGGATAATTTTCAATAGAAAGTCTTACCATCAGATTTGAGGACATTTTTGACTATAAACCAGTTTATAGATATTTATTTCTAAAAGTAAAATTAAATTAGTCCAATGATGAAGCCTCTTCAAAGTGTGACAAATAGTCTTTTTGAATACTTTGGAGGTAAGAAAATATTCTTAAATTATTGCCAACATATCGGAGTAATTTAAGGAAATCTTTCAATATTAAAATTAGTTGGTAAATTATAAATATATTTTAAAACTTGGATAATTTGAAATCAAATTGGTACCATCTTTTGGATGGATGTTGTAAGAGTGTTATAACATTTCTCATGCGTAATCATACTCTCTAACTTAAATTTAGTTTAGTAGACTATAATATACTATTTAAAGACACCTATGTTAATCTTGAGATTTCTCTTTAAATGGGACAGATTCAGTTAGGTGACTAACTGTAGCTAAACAAAAAAGATTGGTAGTGACTCTTAAAGTTTATATCTAGGGATAGGTTTACAAATTTATACATTATGATACCTGTGACGAAACAAATAAAAAACTGAAGAGGCAAAAAAAATTCATTCCATGTTGTAGGTTTTAGCAAATTTTTTTTGGATGAAAATGGGTAGACAAAAGAGAACAAGATAAATAAATAGGATATAAAATTTTTTTTGGGTGATATTCATCTATTCAATATAAGTTATGTGTATTTTGTAAATTTCCCTTGACTTTGGCATTTTAGTTATTTTTTATGAAATTCTTGTTGAGGTTTAGTCATTAGTGTGAAGCTCGAATGAAAACTTTTTCATGAAAAATTGAAATTGAATCTTGAAATTGAACCATGTTTAAGTGTCTATCTCTTTAGTTTCTTTAAAATCAAGAAGATTTGGAAATCCTTTTCCTAGGTGTAGATATCTAATTTTGTTTGAATAAAATTCGGCCATTTATAAAATTCTTAACATTTAACCTAGTTCAAATCCAACATTTCTTTAATTTTGAAAAGTTTTTAAAATCAAAATTGGGACCAATTTGACCCAAACGTCCCAAGATCAAAGTTAGTCAAATTGGTCAAATAAAATCAAAATTGGTCAAAATCGTTCAAAATGGATAGAACTTAGATCAACTTTTAAAATTCTTAACCAATTGGAATCAATGTGATTTTAAATTGAAATTTTTGATTTGTAAAAGAAGCATTAAAATGTTTAATTTCATTTCAAAAAGTTTAAAATTACCAAAATACCTTTAGAGGTATTTTCGTAATTTGATCTTTTCAAAGTTAAATTTTTGTGAAAACTTTCAGGTCATAATTGAATTTTTTTAATAATTTTTAATGCATTAAAAACTCACATAACACTTGAGAGATGTGAAATTACAAAAATACTTTTTAAAGGTATTTTTATAATTTGATCTTTTCGATGTCAAAATTTTATGAGAATCTCCAAATCATTATTTGACATTATTTGATGAATTTTGAAAATTTGAAAATCTTGATTGTAACTCGAAAGGTGTGAAATTACCAAACTACCACTTAGGTGTAATTTCGTAATTTAACATTCTCAAGATTAGTTTTTTGTAAAATCTTTCAGATTATGTTTTTATAATATTTGATGATTTTTGGTGCATTGAAAACCTTAGTAGCACCTTGAGAGGTGTAAAATTACCAAAATATCCCTTAAAGGTAATTTCGTAATTTGACTTTCTTGAGATTGATTTTTTACGAAAGTTTTCAGATTTTAATTTCATATATTTGAGAATTTTTTGTGCTTCAAAATTAAAAATATAAAAGGGAGCATTGTCTTATAAGAAAATGGCATAGAAACTGAAAACTTTATAATAGGAGTAAAATATTCATTTGGTTCTAATAGTATTAAAAACCCCATCTTTGGTAGTGTGTATTCTGGACTATAGGATGACATTGGGAAACTTAATCCAATGGTGGAAGCTTGCTCCTTACAAAGGAAACAAAAGAGCAACTTGGACCATTGGATGCATTTATGATCTAAGGGCTAAGATTCAATTGTGGGGGGATTTTCCATCTTCTTAGGTAGGAATAAAATTGGGTTTTATAGAGAATAAGGGATTGGGAAAAAGTGGAAAATATAGGAAAAAAGAGAAAGTAAAAAAAAAGCTTGGAGTAAGGTGGAATTTCTATTCTTTTTCTTGCATTTCATTACATTTTCATCCCATTTCCATAACATTTTCATATTGATTTTCTATTTTGTTGTTTTTTTTAAAGATTATAGTTTCTTTATATATATATATATATTTCAAAGCTTGGATCAAATTTCATCCAATTAATTCATAGTTGGGTTTGAAGTTAGAAAACCAAGCTACAAAAGCATTCAATCCACCATTAAAATCAAGTTGCAGGTTCAACCAAGCATCCCTCACCATGGTCGAACCTCTTATTGGCTTATCTTAGGTGTTTTCTTGCTTTAAATCATCTCCATGTAGGTTTTGGTTGTTGGTTTATTTGTTTGATGCATAATTGATGTTGATTTTGGTAAGTTAGATATACTGTTTTGGCTTGTGTTAATATATATATATTTTATATATATTAGTTTATCACATGTGTGTCAAATGTTCTTACATGATTAAAATGGTATCACATAAGGATTTTATGGATGTTTTATACATATTTTGCTTGAATGAAATGGTGATTATATGATGGAAATGCTATGAGAGGTTTGGCTATGATGGTTCTTGGTTTGGCCAAACCTCTTTTCTCTTTTTGTGGTTCAATGTTGCTTAGTTTCATGCATTTGACTATGTTTTTATTATGATTTTCAAGTTTTTAAGGTGTTGGATCAAATTTCTAATGAAAAAAAATGTTGTTTTAATAGTTGGTTTCAGTGATTTTCTGGTTTTGTTCGATTGAACTTTAATGACAAACAATGGTGGAACATGTTTTTTAAGTTTGAAAATTTTTGGTTTGATCCATTTTCATTTGTTTTCACATACACATCTTATTTATAATTTAGTTTTATAAATGCCTTTTCACATACACATCTTATTTATAATTTAGTTTTATAAATGCCTAGGTTTGTAATTAGTTTGTTTCCTTGTCATGTATTTGTTATGTATTAATATTTACATCTTTACCGAATGGCATTCTTGCATTTGCTTTTGTCACATGCATTATTCTATGAAACCTTAAACCCTAAACCTTAAATCTTAAAATCTAAATTTTAAGTCCTAAATCCTAAACCTTAAGTCCTAAACCCTTCTAAACCCTAAATTCTAAACCTTTCCAAACCTTAAACTTTCATTTAAACCTTAAAAAAAAAAACCAATCATACATTTGCATTTCACCTTATTTTCTCATTACATGCATTTTTTTTATTGTCATGCATTCATTCTTCATCATAAATATTTAAATTGTCATCCATCCATCACATTATTATGTTCATGCATCTCAAGCATATGTTTTCAAAATAAGTTTTAAAGGTAAATTAAAAAAAAAAAAAAACATCTCAAATAAATATAATCATCAAGACTTGGCCTAATTATAAGGAAACTCTTAATGATCATTATTTATGTAAGGTGTTATCTCGGTTTTGTGGGATAATTTAAAAACCCTTAAATTAGAGATTTTTTTAAAAGTTTTACCTAATTATAAGAGAGTAAAAGAGGTGTTTTGATATTTAAAGTGTTTTCATCTTAATCCAAAAATAAAAAGTTTTTTTTTTTTTTAAATTTGATTTGTTTTTATTTTCAAAAAAAAAAAGGGGAAAAGGAATTAATTTTAAACATTAAAATAGGACCATTTAAACCAAAGTTAAATGATAACATGTAGTTAATTGATATCATATTTGATGGGTATTGTGACTTTTGAATCCTAAATCTGATTTCGTAGACCTCAAATTGTTCTTTTTATGAAACTTTTAAATCTTTTAAATGTTTTATTCGAAGGACAAAAAGTTTTGGGTTGCCAATCACATCTTAAAAAAGATTGGTGGCAATTCCTTGTTTTAATTTTTAATGAAAATACTTTTTAAGACCATTGTTTTTCTCATTCCCCATTCGTTTGGTGCTTGGGTTCCTTCCCGACCCAAAACGTCACAATTGCTTGGCTACTTTATTGGGGAGACATGTTTAGAGAGTTAGGCCAAGGATTAATTACATGTTATCCTAAATTTTGGTTTAATGGTCTTAATTAGTGCTTAATCTTAATTCCTTGATTTTGATTTTCTTATTTTCTTAAAAAGTGAAAATTTGAAAAAATAAAAATAACAAAAAAAATGAAAAAATGCTTTGATTTTAATTTACTTGTTTTCAAAAAAATTTAAAAAAAATGTGTATGTTTTGCATTTCATATATATATATTTTGATTATGTTATTTATTTTAAATTGTTGCTATTTATTCTGTTTTTAATAATTATGGGACATCTAGGATAGGGGTGTTTTAGAAAAATGTAAAAGCTTTGTATGTTCCTTCGCACACACTCACATCTACATTATATACATGAGCTCTATTCCTGGGCTTTAATCTAATTTAAGAGGAAGTAAAGTAGCTATACCCTTGTGAGGTCTAAATCTCTGCAATGGCTAGTGAAACACTTCCCCTTAGATTGAACCATTTCCATTCGCAACTTGTAATGGATGAGGATTGGGGTGCTACATTAGTTTGTGACGAACGATGATGTGATGAACAATTTGATGACCTTTAGATGTGCCAATTCCCAGCCTAGTATATTGTAGACACCTAATTTTATTCATAATGTTTTATTGTTTTAATCTGGGCTTGGCTTTATAATTGGGCTTTGATTGTAAATTTTCGGGCCCTTTAAATGGTTCATTTTTAATGCTTAAGAATGAGACTCAATGTGAGTCGTGTGGTGAGGCCCGCTGCATAAGCCTAAATAGTATTGAAAGTGGCTCGATAAAAGGCTCGATAAAGGCCCATTTGTATGAAAGCTCATTAATAGCTTATCAATGACCACTAACCACAAAAACTATATATAAAATAATAATAATAATAATAAAATATCAAAAATTTAAAACTTAAATTAGAAATTATAAGTTAAAAATTAAAAATAATAATTAAAAAAATAAAATAAAAATTTGGCCAAAATCAATTAAAGAGCCCAGCTAAGCCCAAGCAACTTAAAAGCTCAAAAAAAAAAAAAAGGGCAAAAAAAAAAAAAAACAAATAAAAAAAAGATGAATACTGTGTGCTGGGAAGAAGGACGGCATCCAAAAGATTTATAGAACCCAAGTGGAAAACAAAAGAGGCAGCAGCTGGCGAACCAGAAGGGCTGAGAGAAAGCAACCAGAACTGGTGGAATCTGGCAGCATGCGGTAGAGGAAAAGCTGGACGTGAATAGCAGCTAAGAAAATTTTGCAGCAGAAGCAAAGCAGAAAATAGTAGCAGAACAAAAACAGAGAAAACGGAGAACAGGAGCGGTAGTGCTGTGCGCGCAGACCAGGGGAACAGGTAGTAGCCCAACAACCTGTAGAAGGGAAATAAAGGGGAAGCGAAACCAGAAGCAGAAAAAGAAAAAAAAAAAAAAAGGCAACAAGCATTCGGGCGTGCAAAGAGGAAGCAAGCAGTGGCAGGAACTAGGAAAAGAAAGGAAGAAGAGGAATGTGAGGCAGTGGCAGCCAAAAAATACAAGCAGGCGTGAACCAAACGGAGGAAGGAAAAAAGGAAACAGTGAGGAACGAAAAATCAAGACAGAACCAAAGAAGAAAGGTACCTCTTTCAACCTTCTTTCATATTTTAGGTTTACTTCCTTTTCATGCAATGCATACTATTGTTCGTTTATGCCATAGTCCACTGCAAATGGAGATTTAAAACTTTTTTTCCCTTTTTTTTTTTAAACCTATATCAGTTTGATATACATTGGAAAAGGCTTAGATACTTGCTTTCTCAAAAAGCTCAGCACAGGGTCCTCGGGAATTTTTTTTTTTTTTGTTTTTTTCTCCCCTTCATTTGACGTGTTGTAAGATGCATATTGTTTGAATGCTTTCCTGCTTGCATCCTGTTTATTTCCCTTAGGTACGTTCAATAGGTTGAGTTCATGCAACAAGATGGGATTTAGAATGCTATTCCCTTAGACAGGTTAGGAATTAACAGTGAACAAATTCATTAATTTTCTTAGGGTTGATTGATGTTGAAATGTTATCCCTGGTGTCCATGTGAATATTATTTGCAAATGAATGCTTCATAGTATTCAAAGTTCATGTATATTTCTTAATGTTATGTAAATTTAATTGCAATTTAATTTTCATGATGGTTAAATTTCTATGCTCATTTAAATATTTATGCAATTTTCATCCTTTAGTTGACTATTTATATAATTTATTTTTCATACATCTTAGATTTATGCAAAAAAAAAAAAAGAATAATAAAATAATAATAAATAATAAAAATAATAATACAAAATTCCCTACCTAGATGTTGGAGGGAATAGAACACCTTATCAAAAAATTAATAATTCTACCTAGATGTTGAGAAATTATTAAATATTAAAAAATAAAATAATAAAAGATTAATAAATTATAATAATAGTAAAATTTTTTAATGAGAAGGAAAATAAGGGAAAGATATAGAAATATAAAAAATAATTTTTTAAATTATGAAAAAGCGAACTTTTTCTGAGTAAGTATAAAAAATTGACTTTAGAAAAATTATAAAAAATGGGCTTGCTCCAAAAGTCTGTATAAGTGTTGGAGATTTTTTAGAGAGGCTTGTAAATTTGTGAAACCCTTAAATTGAAAAAAAAATTATTAAAAATCCTAAAATTGAAACCCTAAATGTTTAAGTGAAACCTTAAACCCTAAGTGAATCCCTAAACCCTAAAATGAGACCTTAGGTGAAACCCTAAATCTTAGGTAAAACCCTAAGCCCTAGGTAAAACCGTAAACCGTAAAACTCCAAAACCCCAAAATCATCCCAAAATTCAAGGGTTTATGTGAAACTTTTTGTGAAATAATTTATTCTCGAATGCTGCCTAGATAATGGGGTATTTAAGAAATTTTGTTTCATTAAGAATTTTCGTATAATGTTATTTTTTTAAAATAACAAAATTAAATAAAGAATAAAGAATAAAAATGAAAAAACGGGATTTTAAATATAATAGGTCACACCCAAACTTTGCTTAGAGGTTGAAGAGTCCAGGTGATCTTTTTATATTTAGAGAACCGATCTAGAATTTAAATCTCCTTATCATTTAAGACACATTTGCATATATTTATTTTCTTGCACATATTACAAAAATGCATGCATTTCAATTATTGTTATTTATGAATTACTATAGCCTTTTCTATTTTTATTATATAAAAAGCTTCTTTCAAAAAATTGATTTTTTAAAAATAAATTAATAAATAAGTTTAGAATAATATTTCGAGGAATATAATTTTTGGTATTCTGCCTAAATGTTGAAAAGTCACCATTAATTATCATTTTCAAAGAATATTATTTTTATTTTTAAGGAAATGTTATAGTAAATCTTAGATGAAAAAGATTATTTTTGAATTCTACCTTTATATCAGAGAATTTTAAGGTATATCTTTAATTTGGAAATTTTCATGACATTTCTAAATAAAGATTTTTAAATATTTTATTTTTAAAAGATAAAAGGTATTATAATTAAATTTCATATAGGAACCATTTTTATCCAAAATTACAAATAGCATATAATTAATTGGTACAAATTTTATGGGCAATGTGGGGGTGCTAATCATTCTCCACATGTAATTGATTCTTGAACCTAATCCTATTTTAGTAGACCAAAGTCATCTTTTTAATAAACTTTAAACCCGTTTTATTAAAAAGATAAATTTTTGGGTAGCCAACTGAAAATATTAGTGGCAACTCTCCGTATTTTTCATGATTTTAAATTTTTACTTCTAACAATCAAATCTTTGGACCAAAAGGTTATGATAGCTTGGTGACTCTGCTGGGATTTTTTTAGAGTGGTAAAAAATTTTAATTATGAGCTATTAAAAATTTTGAATTTAATTGGTTTTATTTGATATTTAATTTAATTCCTTTTAGTTTAATTTTTTAAAAAGATATATATATATATATATATAGGTTAATAAACAAAATAAATTGCATGTTAGTTATTACTTTGTTTTGATTTTGTGTTTATAGTTTATTTATGTTATTTTGATTAATATATTACTTTGCACACCTTTGCATATTCACTTGCATGCATAAGCTCTAAACTTGAGTTCTTTCCTTATTAGGAGGAAGTGAAGTAGCTATGTTATCGTAAGGTGATAACCTTTGCATTTGTTAATGAAACACTTCCACTTAGATCAAACTATTTTCATTTGTAACCTGTAATGGGTGAGGATTGGTGTACCTTAATAATCTATAATGGACGATTATGTAAGGTTGATTTGAGAACCTTTAGATAAATAAATCCCAACTCGACATATTGTGCGCCATAGGAAGCCTACCTAGGGTATAGTCATGCCACCTTTTAGAAAATTACCAAAGGTTAGGACACTATATATATTCTATTATTTTTGTTGTATGATATGATATGATTGTTTTGTTATTGTTATTATTTGTTTGGATGAATTTTTGATTTTTTTATTTGTATAATATTTAATTTTGTTGCATACATTATATAGATATTGCATTTTAAGAGGGGTATTGGTTTCGGGTTAATCAACAATAAAGGAAACACTTTTGAAGCCATCAGTAGCGTCAGCCTCGAGTAAGAATTATTTAGAAGTCAAAAGCTAATAAAAAAGCATTAGAGGGAAAAAAAAGATTGTTTAGAAGTCAATTATGTTTCTACATTTCCATAATTGGTGCATGTGGATTTGAGTCAGAATGATGTAGCCGAGTTGGAAACCATATGGAAATAGTAGGGAGTAGAATAGAAGGAGTCTTTTTCGAAAAAAATTGAGGATGTGGCCCTGCTCTTATCATTGAAGATTAATGAGGCACTAGTTAGTGCTGCAATACAATTTTTGGGATCCATCTTATCAATGTTTCATGTTCAACCAACAAGACTTAGCCTCTACAATTGAAGAATATTCATCTTTATTCTGGATAAAGTTTGCCAATCAAGACAAGATTTATTTAAAAGAGTAAAAAACCATCGAATATAAAAAGAAGTTAGCTTAGATTATGCAAATAGAGGTTGAGGAGATAGACAAGCATAAGAAGGAAAAGAATGGGGTCGAGACCATTTCATCACCTATTCTATTAGGGCATATAAAAAAGCATTTTGATACTGATCGAGGATTAGATTTGTTTGCTTTGGTTGTGTATGGTTTGATGATATTCCCTAAGAAATTAAGACATGCGAGGCGTTAGTAGTTGATTTCTTCGAGTAGTTGGATAAAGGTATAAAACCTTCATCGAACATTTTAGCGAGACTATTAGATTGCTTAACTTCTGTAAAAAAAAAAAGGTGAAGGTCAATTCTTAGGATGTGCTCAGTTACTTTTTGTTTGGCTTACAAGTCACTATTAGGGAAAAGAGAAAATATCTTTTTGGCCTTTCTCTATTCATTTTGTTTTCATCAAGGAGTTTGTTACCAATGAATGGCATAAGGATTGAACAAAAGGTTAATGGATGTCATTCATTCTAAAGCTTATTGGTGAAGAGGTAACATGAAAGGTACCTTGGATGCTTTCCATAGCCATTTTGTATAGTTATGAACAATGAGTTTGGAAATTGATTTGGTTAACAATTAGAACCACATAGATAAGATTTTGATTGAATGGCAAGAGAGGAAGGATCGTTTGGCCCATACTTGTAATATAAAAGTAGAGGCTCAAGAAATGTGGAGAGTGAAGAACCTAGTAAGGCAACAGTATATAAAGCACTTAACTTCTTAAATCTACAAGGTAGTGCATAAAGCCAATGAAATGGTGGAAAGAATTAAAGAACTTGAACGAGAGGTCATACCGACTCAACGTTGTTGTTAATGATTGTTGAGTTTCTTATGCGAAGCTAGAGAGTAATATACTCAAATTAGGTGTTTTTATGGTTTTGATGCAAGAATGATTGGATGATGTATAGAGATTTCTATGGTTAATAAATGTTTCGTTTTACTTAGATTGATCCAAAGCAATACTTTTTTTTCATTACATTACATTTATTGCATACATGTAATGAATGGTAATGGTAATAGTAATGGTTATACCATGCATTCTAATTCATGATTAATAAAAAGAGGTTTAAATAATAATAATAATAATAATAATAATGGTAATGGTAACAGTAATGGTTATACCATGCATTCTAGTTCATGATTAATAAAAAGAGGTTTAAAGATAGTGAAGCCAAAACAGTTAGCTCAATTAGTTTCACACAAATATAATACCTGCTCTAATTCTTGAGTTATGAAATAAGAGAATTCAACTAGTTTTGAGAAGATTAAGAAGGCATAAGAGGAGATAAGGGAGAGAGTGATGGAAATATAGTTGAATATCGAGGCACAGATGTTTGAGTTAAGATAATTATTAACTAGCACCCTAAAAGGCAAAGAAGTTGCTAGCACATAGGGATTAAGAGATGGGATTAATATAGAGGAATCAACATATTCTTCAAGATTCACTCCATCTCAAGTTCGTACTTTCTGAGGAATCCATTTGCAGGCATCAGCCACACAACATTTCACTTTTGCTAGACTTTCTATTAGTTAACCCCAGCCTTACATTTGTGATAGACTTTCTGCTAGTCAACCTTAGGTACATGTGAATGTCAATCCAAGATCGAATCCTGTCGATTCTATTATTGTACCAAATTTGAATGATCTTATTAAACAAGAAACGCTACATGACATGTTTGTGCCAGTAGTGAGTGGTGAGATAAAAAATAAGTATGGTCTATTAGAAGAAAGACTAAGAGCCATAAAAGAGAATGACATTTATAGGAGCATGGCTGCCAATGTGAAAATTCCTAATGAAAAGTAAGAAAATATTTCTAAAGGATATGCCCAAGGGATAATTATTGAAAGGTGAAATAAGAAAAACCTCACCATGATACAAGAAGATTTGATGGATAACTATTCCCAATGGTCATTGTATTGTTCTCAACCTACACCACATACTGATAATTTTCCTTAACCACCTTATTTGTATGCTCTAGTTTCTTCGCCATAAATATTCGCAAAACAAAAAATCAACCTAAGTCATTCACAAAAGCATAGAAGAAAGGGAGTCAAGATGTATTATGCACTCTCAATGTTTTATGCTGAGCCCTTTACCTTACTGATAAAAAATCAAATGATTTCTATTGTTCCTACATGACCCAAAAAGTGTCCTTATGAAAAATGGTATGATCTTGATGCTAAGTATGAATTTCATGATGGGGTCAAAGGGTATTCCATAGAAAGCTATATTGCCTTCAAGGATGTAATTTGGGCTTTAGTCGATGTAGGTTCTGTAAAATTTAAAAAACTGGGTAGTGATTTTTATGATTGATAATGGTGGAGATTAGGGTCATTAATGCTCAAGCTAAAGTGTCGAGTGTAAAACTTTTGTTTCCATAAATTTAAGTGTCATTTTAAGAATACTATTAGGAATATGAATTTTTGGGTCAGGTTTGAGTGTTTGCATTACATGAATAGATCTTGTGCATCATAAGTGTTTTATGGATTTATGTTGTCGTTTAATGTTTTCAATTTTTTTTTAATTTTGGACTTGTAGGTTTTTCTTTAAAAGAAAAATTGTAAAAAAGGGAAAACATGTTTGTTAGATTTGAATAAAGTTCCATATAGTTAAGTCACAAGGTTATGGAAAGAGAAATGCCTTAAAAAAGGAAAAAAAAGAGAAAAAATGGAAAAAAAAGTTTTAATTATCCGATGAATTGGCGATAACTATTAGGAATTTCTCAAATGCATAAATACCAATTTTTAAATCATTCAGTTGACTCTATTTCATCCACCATGAATCTTCGAAAGCCTAAAGTTGAATTCATGAACCTTGCCTCACTTGATAATGTTATGTTATCAAAGATTGATATTCTTTTCCAAGGCAATGAACATTGAAACATCTAAATAACAAAAAAGAAAAAAAATTTGATTCTTAGAAGACAGAAAAATATGACATTTTTTTTTTAAGAATTTAGATGTGGTAATTTAATGTGTCAAAGTTTGTTGTAGCTCTAAATTTTTTAAAAAGTTAAAGTCACCTCAAGTTCTGTAAAATGACATCAAACATACCAACCTTTGAATTATTTACCCTAAAATTAGCATGGTCTAATGTCTTGGAGGAACACAGATTAGAGAAGAAAGACCTCATTGCCTTTAAAATAACTTGAGTTATAATCCACCTTTTTTTTTTTTGTGGAGTGACATGAATCATTTGATACCTTGAACGGGTTTATTCTACTTGACCTTTTTCTTGTTCATTCCACATGACCTTTTTTTCACAATAACTTTCATTAATGATGGTTTGTTAAAATGGGGTATATTTCATGAGATGTATTATTGGCAAAGTGAATTTAGGTATGAGTTTTGTGGAACATGTAAAAAAAAAAAAAACAACAAAAACAAAAAACAAAAACAAAGTAAAAAAAAGGAAAAAAAAAAAACAAAAGAAAAAGAAAAAGAAAGAAAAAATGGTTATGATAACATGTACTTAAAAAATTCGAATAAATTTAAATAAAGTCTTAACCAATCCATAATTTTGGAAAGAAACAAAAGATAAAAGAAAAATTGTTATGACATCATGCATTTAGAAAATTTGAATAAATCCAAATAAAGACTTGACAAATCAAAAATTTTGAAAAGAAAACCAAGATGCAAAAGCCAAAAGAAAAGTTAAGAAGGCTAATAATTCAAAAAAAAAAAAAAAAGAGAAGAAAGAAAACTTTTGAAGTGAAACCTTTCTTCAAGTTCATTTTCCTAAAAAGAATTGCTCTCTAATTTAAGTGATCATGCTTAAAATGACAAATGACTGTCTTACATTATCCCTTCACAAACACAAAAATTTATTCTTTGCTATCCCTTTAAGCTTGATAAATATTCTTTCAAAATAAATCATAACTAAAGATTACCTTCCATACAAAGGGCAAAAAAAGGATGCATTTAAGGGTAAGAATGGTAATGTCTAAATGGAATCCCGTATGATGGGGCAAAGGCCCAATATAACAATTCTCAAAAGTTTTAAATCCATTTAGTGAAAAAATGCAAAAGAAAAAGATGAGAAAAAAAGAAAAAAAGAAAAAAAAAGAAAAAAAAAGGAAAGAAAAAGGAAGAAAGAAATGAAATGAAATGAATGGGTGAAAAACATAAGAAAATGGAAGGGAATGTACTTCAGAATGAATCCTTTAAATGAAAGAATGATATTTGGTTTTAATTACTCTTAAACACTTGTTTAAGGCTTTTCTACCTTTCCTTTTAACAACCTCGAATCTTAGCCTATATTATATCTTATGAAAAGTCCATATTGGATCAAGCATAAATGCTTAAAAATTGAAGAGTTTCTCTTGAAAAAATGGCCATGATGTCCATGAAATCCATGAATCTTTTGATTCTTTTTTATTGTCTAATTTTTCTATCTGGATTATTAACCATTTTTAGATAAATTTAAATTCTTAAGTGCATGGTGTAATAATCCAAAAAAAAAAGAAGAAAAAAAATGATTGTGGCTTTAGGGGGAAAACCCTCAAAGGGCATTCTAGAGCAAATTTTAAATGCCACTCCTAATACTAAATGAGATGGATGCTGAACAAGGATAAGCCAAACCTTTTTGAAAAATCTAAATATCAAACTCCCAAAACTTTGAGAAGGGTTGATTTTGAAAATCTTAGCTTTTTTTTTTTCATTTTTCAATAACTTTTCAAAATCTCGAGCCTTTACAGCTAACTTTTACATATACAAAATGTCACATTTGAAGGCTAAATAAAGTGTTTAACATGTTTGTTTTTTAAAGAATACATGTTTTTGGAAAAACTTATATTTCATCTGTGAGCTTGTATAAAAAAAATTATATTTCTTTTATCCCTTTTAGATAGAGAAACCTTTTTGAATAAACAAAAACCTTCGTATACTTAGCCATTCAATCCATTTGGAAAGAAAATTTTCACCTATCTCATTTTTGATAGGGATTGCCAATTCTCAAAAAGATTTAAACCAAGTATAGTTGGCGCAAATGAATATTTAAACCCAGTCTAGGTGGCATCAAGGAAAATTTAAGCCTAGATTATTAGTCACTTTATATGACCTACGGTATCATCTTGATTGTTTGTATTTTTTAACATGTGGTGTCGGCCCAATCATTTTTTATTTTTGACTTGCGGTGTTTTCCAGCTTATTCTTTATTTTTTGACTTGCGGTGTTGTCTCAATTGTTCTTTATTATTTGACTCGTGTTGTTGTTTCAGTCGTTCTTTATTTTTCAACTTGTAATGTTATCCTGGTCATTCTTTATTTTTTAACTTATAGTGTCGTCTTGGTTATTCTTTATTACTTGACTTATAGTGTCATCCCAATCGATGTTATCC
Source organism: Durio zibethinus (assembly GCF_047325235.1). Classification (NCBI taxonomy): domain Eukaryota; kingdom Viridiplantae; phylum Streptophyta; class Magnoliopsida; order Malvales; family Malvaceae; genus Durio; species Durio zibethinus. The sequence continues at coordinate 12,291,325 of NC_143174.1, forward strand.
TGATCGTTCTTCATTTTTTAACTTGCACTATTGTCTTGGTTGTTTTTTATTTTTTGACTTACGATGTTGTCTTGATTGTTCTTTATTTTTTGACTTGTGATGTTATCCCAGTCATTTTTTATTTTCTAACTTACTGTGTTGTCCTAGTTGTTCTTTACTTTCAATTGCGGTATTGTTCTGGTCATTCTTTCTTTATTTTTTGACTTGTAGTGTTGTTCTAGTCATTTTTTATTTTTTAACTTATGTGTTGTCTTAGACATTCTTTATTTTTCAACTTACGGTGTTGTCTCGGTCGTGCTTTATTTTTTGACTTATGGTATTGTCTAAGTTTTTTTTATTTTTAACTTATGGTAGTGTCCTGATCGTCTTTTATTTTTTGAGTTGCGGTGTTATCTTAGTAATTTTTTAGTTTTTGACTTGTGGTATTGTTCTCGATCATTCTTTATTATCCAACTTGTAATGTTGTCTTGGTTGGTTTTATTTTTTGACTTGCAATGTTATCTCAGTCATTCTTTATTATTGGACTTACGGTATTGTCTCGATCATTTTTTTTATTTTTTGATGTATGGTATTGTCCTGATTGTTCTTTATTGTTCGACTTGAAGTATTATCCTGGTTATTCTTTATTTTTTAACTAGCAATGTTGTCTTGGTCATTTTTTAATTTTCAACCTACGGTGTTGTTTCGATCATTTTTTATTTTCCAATGTTTGGTGTTGTCTTGGTCGTTCTTTATTTTTTGACTTATGGTGTTGTCCCACTCGTTCTTTATTTTTTGACTGGTGATGTTATCCTAGTCATTCATTCTTTATTTTTCTACTTGCAATATTGTCTCGGTCGTTCTTTATTTTTAGATTTGCAATGTTATTTCGGTTGTTCTTAATTACTTAACTTGTGATATTGTCCTAGTCATTCTTTATTTTTTCACTTGTGGTGTTATATCAGTCATTCTTTATTTTTTGTCCTACGATATTGTCTCGATCGTTCTTTATTTTTCTTGACTTATGATGTCGTCCTGATCGTTCTTTTTTTTTTTCAACTTAAGGTGTTATCTTGATCATTTTTTTATTTTTTGACCTACAGTGTTCTCTTGGTCGTTTGTTGTTTTCTAACTCACGGTGTTATCTTGGTTATTCTTTATTTTTTAACTTTAGGTGTTATCCTGATCATTCTTTATTTTCTAACATGCAATGTTGTCTTGGTTGTTTGTTATTTTCTAACTATAGGTATTGTCCAGTCATTCTTTATTTTTTGACTTATGGTATTGTCTCGGTCACTCTATATTTTTTGACTTATGGTATTGCCCCATCCCGATCATTTTTTATTTTCTGACATGTGATGTTGTCCTAATCGTTATTTATTTTTTGACTTGCAGTGTTGTCTTGATCGTTTTTAATTACTTAACTCGTTGTTCAAACCCGAATCTTAAAAACAAAAAAAAAAAGATAAAAAATAATAAAAAAATAAAAAAAACAACAAAAAGAAAAAACAATAAAAAAACAAAAAACCCAAAAAGAAGAAGGCAAAAAAAAAAATGTTTTTCACCTTATGAAGTAGTATCCGGACAAAATTATTGTTCACGTTTTTGCGTTATTCTTGATTCTTAAAAATATACAAAGAAGAGCAGCTGTAGATACCTAAATTTATCTGGGATATTTTATTGTTTTAACTCAGGCTCGACTTTGCAATTGGGCTTTGATTGTAATTTTTCGAGCCCCTTTAAACGGTCCATTTTTAATGCTTAAAAACGAGACTCAATGTGAGTCCCATAGAGAGATCAGTTGTATAGGCCTAAATAGTACCCAAAATGACCTGATAAATGGCCCGATAAAGGCTCATTTGTATGAAAGCCCATTAATAGCTTATCAATAACCATTAAGCGCAAAAACTATATAATAATAATAATAATAATATGAAATTAAAATATAAAAAATTTAAAACGTAAATTAGAAATTAAAAGTTAAAAATTACAAAAATATAATAAAATAAAAATTTGGCCCTAAAATCAATTAAAGCGCCCAGCTAAGCCCAAGCAACTTAAAAGCCCAAAAATAAAATGAAGAGGGCAAAAAAAAAATAATAAATAAAATGTTGAATGCAAGTGGCTTGGAGCCACTTGAAGCCGCATGCAAAGGATGTATGCATGAGATGTGGGAGGGGGTGCTTAACATGGTTCCTGCATGGGGGGGAGAGGACGGTTTTAAAAAAACAAATGGGCTGGCAACGTGGAGTCGAAGGCTGGAAAAAAGGAAGAGGCAGTTTAAAGGAAAAGTGGGGGAAGTTTTTTTCTTGGCTTCTTCGTGAAAAGGGACCGTTAGGAAGGGAGGAAAAGACAGTGAGCAGGGAAGAGGGACTCCATCAAAAAAAAATTATAGAACCCAAGCTGAGAAAATCCTGCAGCAGTTACGTGGGAAGAAAAAAAAGAAGCAAAGCAGAAAATAGTAGCAGAACAGGAGCAGAAAAAATGGTGAACAGTAGCGGTAGTGCTGTGCGCGAAGACCAGGGGAACACGCAGCAGCCCAAAACCTGCAAAGGGGAAATAAAGGAGAAGCGAAACCAGAAGCAGAACAAGCAAAAAAAAAAAAGAAGGCAACAAGCATTCGGGCGTGCAAAGAGGAAGCAAGCAATGGCAGGAACTAGGAAAAGAAAGGAAGAAGAGGAATGTGAGGCAGTGGCAGCCAAAAAAAACAAGCAGGCGTGAACCAAACGGAGGAAGGAAAAAAGGAAACAGTGAGGAACGAAAAATCAGGACAGAACCAAAGAAGAAAGGTACCTCTTTCAACTTTCTTTCATATTTTAGGTTTACTTCCTTTTCATGCAATGCAAACTGTTATTCGTTTATGCCATAGTCTACAGCAAAATGGAGATTTAAAATCTTTTTTTTTTTTTTTTAAATCTTTATCAGTTTGATATACATTGTAAAAGGCTTAGATACTTGCTTTCTCAAAAAGCTCAGTATAGGGTCATCGGGTTTTTTTTTTTTTTTTTTGTTTTTTCCCCCCTCCATTTGACGTGTTGTAAGATGCATATTGTTTGAATGCTTTCCTGCTTGCTTCCTGTTTATTTCCCTTGGGTACGTTCAGTAGTTTGAGTTCATGCAAAAAGATGGGATTTTGAATGCTATTCCCTTAGACAGTTTAGGAATTAACAGTGAACAAATTCATTAATTTTTTTAGGGTTGATTGATCTCACAATGTTATCCCTGGTTTCCATGTGAAGATTATTTGCATATGAATGCTTCATATTATTCAAAGTTCATGTATATTTCTTTATGTTATGTAAATTTAATTGCAATTTAATTTTCATGATGGTTAAATTTCTATACTCATTTAATTATTTATGGAATTTTTATGCTTTAATTTACTATTTATATGATTTATTTTTCATATATCTTAGATTTATGCAAAAAAATAATAAAATAGAAAAATAAATAAATAATAATAAATAATAAAAATAAAAATACAAAATTCCCTACCTAGATGTTGGAGGGAATAGAACACCACTTTAAAAAATTAATAATTCTGTCTAAATGTTGAGAAATTATTAAATATTAAAAAATAAAATAATAAAAGATTAATAAATTATAATAATAATAAAATTTTTTAATGAGAAGGAAAATAAAGGAAAGATATAGAAATATAAAAATTAATTTTTAGAAATTATGAGAGAATGAACTTGTTCGAGTAAGTATAAAAAATTAACTTTAGAAAAATTATAAAAAATGACCTTACTCCGAAAGTTTGCTTAAATGTTGAAATTTTTTTAAGAAAGCTCATAAATTTGTGAAACCCTAAAATTGACGCCAAAAAAAATTATTAAAAGCCCTAAAATCTAAACTATAAATATGACCCTAGGCGAATCCTTAAACCCAAAAATGAAACCTTAAGTGAAGACCTAATCATAGGTAAAACCCTAAGCCCTAGGTAAAATCTTAAACCATAAAACCTCAAAATCCTAAAATCATTCAAAAATTCAAAGGTTTATGTGAAACTTTTTGCAAAATAATTTGTTCTTAAATGCTACCTAAATGATGGGGTATTTAGGACATTTTGTTTCATTAAGAATTTTTGTATAATTCTATTTTTTTAAATAATAAAATTATATAAAGAATAAAGAATAAAAATGAAAAAAAAAAAGAGATTTTAAATATAAAAAGTTGCACCCAAACTATGTCTAAAGGTTAGAGAGACAGGTGGTCTTTTTATATTTAGAGACTCGATCTCAATTTTAAATCTCCTCGTTATTTAGGACACATTTGCATAAATTTATTTTCTTGCACACATTATGCATATACATGCATTTCAATTATTGTTGTCGATGAATTACTATAGCTTTTTCTATTTTTATTACATAAAAAACTTTTTTTAGAAAATTGATTTTTTTAAATAATTAAATAAATAAGTTTAAAATAATATTCTAAAGAATATATTTTTTGGTACTCTGCCGAGATATTGGAGAGTTACTAATAATTATTATTTTTAAAGAATATTATTTTTATTTTTAAAGAAATATTGTGGTAAATCTTAGACGGAAATGATTATCTTCGAATTCTACCTTTATGTAAAGAAAATTTTAAGGTATATATTTAATTTAGAGATTTTCATGACATTTCTAAATAAAGATCTTTAAATATTTTATTTCTAAAAGATAAAGGGAATTATAATTAAATTTCACATAGGAACCATTTTTATCCCGAATTACAAATTACGTATAATTAATTGGTACTAATTTTGTAGGTGTTGTAGATATGCTAATCCTTTCGACTCTTAACCGACTCTCGAATCCAATCTTGTTTTCGTAGACTGACATTATCTTTTTAATAAACTTTAAAATTGTTTTATTAAAAGGATAAATTTTTGGGTGGCCAATCACACCCTAAAAGGATTAGTAGTGATTTTTTGTGTTTTTCACTATTTTAAGTTCTTAAGTCTAGTGATCGAGTTTTTAGACCAATACGTTGTGACACATATAGTGAACCCTAGAGAGCCAGCCTCCAATAGAGCCATACCACACCTTTTTTAGAAATTACCCTAAATTAGGACACAAAAAAGAACACATATAGTGAACCCTAGAGAGCCAGCCTCCAATAGAGAAATTGCTTGTTAGTTTATCATCTTGCATTGCATTCTTTAGGTTTTCTTTGTATCGATTTTCTATGATTTTTGTGTTTTCTTTTTTAGTTTGTCTACTTCATGCATCATTGTTAAAAACAATAAAGTATCATGGATATACATGCTAGGTAATTTGTCGATAGAGTTTTTCATGGCATTTCAAGAATCTCAAGTAAGGTATTCGACAAGTAGGTCATTTTGGGTAGTTAGAGATCAATTAGAAAATAGACAACAGATAAAGAGAGATTGTCTGATGGATGGATATGTCTCAAACCTTTCGGAGTTGGTATATTTGGATTTAAAGAGGAATGACATGTTAGATTTGAAGGGTTTTTGAATTAGTGAAGCCCCAAAAGAAAGGTGGCTTTTACAGCAAAGTATAGAGATATTGCCTTTTTGGTACTGGTAAAACCTAATGATCAGATGCTAAAAGCCATGATAAGGTTTTGAAATCTGACATATCGATGATTCACATTCAACAATGAGGGCTTAATGCCTATTATAGAATAATAGTATGCTTTGTTGTATTTAGAGCTTTCTAAGCTTGATAGAGTGTATTAAAAAGCACAAAAGTTGATTGAGTATAAGAAAAAGTTAGCAAAGATAATTAAGGTTGAGGTTCAAATGATAGAAAAAGAGAGAGGGATCAACCAAAGAGTATTATGAACTTTCCTAAGAGATGTTATGCTTCAAAGTTCTGACGAGGATCGAGTTATGGATATATTTGCCTTAGCTATATATGGTTTGGTGATCTTCCCAAGAGCTTTAAGGTATATAAAGGCCTCCGTGGTTGACTTTTTTGTATAGTTGGAAGAGAAGATCAACCCTTAACTGACTATTTTAACAGAAACCATTAGATCATTAAACTATTGCTGCATAAAGGGAAAAAGAAGGTTGATTGGTTATATTCAATTGTTATTTATGTGGATTTAGAGTAATTTTTTAGATATCAACCAAGATTTGTTATTGATCTACATGAAGACTTTAGCACCATTCACTGAGTTCAATGCAAAAGAGTGACCTATAAATCTTTTAAAGGAACAATGGATAATCTTCTTTTAAAGATTTTATAATGAGACTTGGAAGGCATTGTGGATGCCATGAGTTTTGATTCTGTACAATTATGGGATCAACCTTGGGTTCTATTGGTTGGTATTTAGGGAGCCATTAGTTATGCACTATTGATGGTTGGAAGACAGTATGGGTCCCAATAGTTTATTCTAATGACTCGAGGATTAGATCAGATGAAATTTGACTATGGTACAAAGGGCTGCATGGCTAGAGTACATGTCATCATAAAGGCTTAGGGCAAACATTTAGATTGGGAAGATATACATATAATATGACTTTGGGATATCTAGTTTGGAAAGCCAAGCGAGTCAATAACCTAGTGCTACTAATGAATTAAGAGATAGTACAGCTAGTTAATCCATGGGCCAAACCACCATCATCTAAATTTGAGATTGCTAGGATATAATTTGAGGCTGAGATGGAAAATATGAAGAAAGAAAATAAAAGATTGCAAGAGAAGCTAGGTTAGCTTAAGTATGAGGAATAAGTGCAAAAGGCTAGAAAATATAACAAAGGAAAGAGACTTAACTCATAATTATCTCAAAGAGCTACGCATAATAAAATCAAAAGTTAAGTGCTTAGCTAAAAGACAAAGATAAGAAGAGTAAATGTTAGAATAAGATAGAATAACTCAAGGAAAAAGTCTAATTTTAGAGACATAAGGCTCATGATAATGGTGATAGGATTATCACAATGGTACAAGAAAAGAAAGATTCATACAAAGCCCTTACAGCAAACAAAATGGAGTTAAGTAAGACTCAAAAAGAGAATGAAAAAGTGAAAGAGGAGTTGAGAAATGAAAAAAAAAAGGTGTTTGGACAATCAAGGAGAGAAAGATGCAGTTAGGATAGAAATCAAGGCCATGGAGATATAGTTGCAAGAGAACAAGGATTACATTGCCCTCATACACAAAAAGTGGCAAAAAAATAAGGCATAATAGAAACAAGTGTGTAACCAAGAGATAGAAGCTTGAGAATATTGAAAGATTGAGAGTCAAGGGAGAAAAATGTATATCAACCACCTTCGTACTCAGATCCGAAATGCAATTAACTAGGCCAAGGTGATAATGTAAAAGGTAGAATTTTTGGGGTAAAAGGTTATCCATACTAGTAGTCACAGTCAGCTTCTGTTAGACTTCTTGGAAGAAGTAAAAGGATAGTACAAGTAAGTTCAACATTTTTATGGTTCTACTTTTAAGAAAGTCTGATGTATAGAACATGAAATTTTTGAAATGAATGAGAACTTTTTTTTTGCTTTAAATTATCTGGGAATGAATATCCCTATTTATATTAATAGTAAGCATAAATGTGCTGATGAAAAAGAATGATAGTTGTGAATATGCTTTCATCAAACTTTTGAGGTGAAAGAAATATCTTTAAATAACCCAACCTAAATATAGGAGAAAATTTAAGCTCCTTTTCAACAATAATAATAATAAAATTAGACTTGCATATCATGCATCATTTGAGTGAACTCATTGTTTTTCATGCTAGCTAAAGATAAGGAATGGTGATTGTAAGTATATTTTCATCAGACCTTTGAAGCAAAGAGATATTGTTAAAGGTTTTACCTAAATACTGAAGGATTTTTAAACTATCTCTTAAGGCTAGTAATAAAATTCATATAAAGCATTTCTAACTTTTAGAAATTACTAAAAAGTTCAATGATAGCACATCCTAAGAAACAAGATCAATTGATTTTGTGTGTTTATAACACTTAAGCCTATTTAAGAACCATAGAAAATAAAAATGTCAATCCGGTTGGCAGAATGGAAAGGGCTTAAGAAGAAAACATAGAAACAGTTATAGGAATGCAATAGAATATAGACAGGTAATTGGCAAAATTGAATTAGATACTGGCATGGTTGACAAAAGGAAAAAGGGATTGTTAAGACACATGATACAGGGGAAGAGACAATAACAGAAAAACTAGTGTATACGAGATTCTTATACCCTTATCCCTATGTCACTTAGGCACCACCAGTAACTCACCAATAATATATTGGTATTTCTGTCAGACTATCATTGGTTCAAGTAAACACTAATCCTAGATCCATTCCTTTTGATTTATCTTTGTGTCGAATCTGGATAATTTGAAAGAACAAGAGAAATTAAAAAGGGTATTAGATTCTCTAAAAGGTATTGAAATGAAGAATAAGTATGATCTAATGGAGAGGAGTTTAAAGGCCATAAAAGACATGATATGTATAGGAGTGTGAATGTCTAAGAAGTAAGCTTGGTGCTTGATCTTGTCATTTCATCAGAATTCAAGGTTTCAGACTTAAAAAAATATGATGAAAAGAAAAGCCTTTCTGCAGAAAAATAATTGGCCATGCCCATAATGATAAATTATTGATCTATTGTTTTAAAGACAGTTTCACTAGGTCCATTGTAAGGTGGTATGTCTAATTAAACTATAGCAAGATACATTATTGAAAAGATCTAGCTAGAACCTTCTTAGCATAGTACAAACATGTTGAAGATATAGTGTCAGATAGGTTATCCTTGTAAAATGTGAAGAAAAAGGCAATTGAAACCTCCCTAAGTATGCACATAGATGAAGAGATATGGTTGCATAGGTCAAACCATCGTTAACAAAAAAAATCATAGTTCTTTTTGTCAGCACTCTGAGGGCCTCTTAATAAGACAAATTATGGGTAATGCCACTAAGACTTTTGCTGACATGGTGATATCGGGCGAAATGATAAAAAATGGCAAAATTGATGGATAAGAGACCTCAAGTGCTGAAAAAACACCAGCAATAAGAAACAAAGAATCGAAACCCATGAAGTAACAGTTTCTTGCTCATATTTCATTCATTACCTTTTTATATCCTACATATACACCCTACTACTGATCTATTAACTAGATATCCCAAGTGCCATATCCATATGCACCACCACCATAACTAACATATCAGCCCAACTTCCAACCTAGAGTTGCCCAATTCACTCCAACCCTAACTATGCAATCATATTTCTCACTAAGCAATCCCATCCCAAAAGAAAAAATTTCATACACTACCAACACTTGAAAAAGAACCCTCATTGACCCAATACCCATGTCCTACACAGACCTTTACCTATAACTCCTAGAAGACCTTATTGCACCTGTCCCCAATGAATCTTTTAAAGCACCATACCCTAAATGGTACAACCCCAACGCCCGATATGAATATCATTTTGGTTTCATGGTTCACTCCTTAAATGATTGCACTGCTTTAAAATATAGGGTACAAGTCTTGGTAAAAGATAGATGATTAAATTTTAACACTCAAACAAGGCCTAACTGATACAAATGAACTACAAGTATACAGGCCAGACAAATAAAAAAAATGACCTTTTAGTTAAAATGTCGATCTTATAGAGATTAGATAGAACTTTCTAAGCTAAATACTGGTTATCACCTTATCCTTACTAATGTTGGTTCAATCAAAGGATATCCATGAAAAATTAACTACTACAAAATTAACAAGTAGCAAAAATGAAATTACTAATATGCAAAATAACAAATATTATTTAAAATCAATATCAAAATTAAAATTTTATATAAAAAATATACAAATAATTAACTAATACCAAATAAAAGAACAAGACATGGAAAACAGTAAATAAATGAAAATGAAAAATTATAACTAGTCCTAAAATGCAAGAACAAGTAATAGCTAAAATAAAATGCATGATTGAAAGTGAAACATGGTATGCATGCATAAAAGAGATGTGAAAATGAAGAAACAAAAAATAATACTTGAAGTTGGAAATGATGCCAATAGAGACTGAAAATGACTTATAGTATGATCAAGAAATGAAAGCTAAAGGTTGTATGAAATGATACTTGAATCTAAACTGAATTTCAAACAACTATTAAACAACTTATAGGAACACTTGATTTAAAGAGAAAGACATGAATAGAATGTAGAAAATTCCACCAAGCAGATGTGGCAACTAGAAACGATAAGAAAAAAAATGCAAATTGTAAAATGATTTTTTATTTGTCTCTTAATAATGAACAAGTGGATCTTTATATAGGCTAAAGGAAGAACTAAGTAAAGAACTAAATGTAGATTTAAATAGTAATAGCAAGTTGAAGAGAACATTCATCAAATAATGAACAGAACTTGACATTGAATTTGATATGAACTGGAAATGCATGAAATTACAGATGAAAAAAAATTGAACCTACAATTATATAGTGAAAATGGACTTCATCTGAGCTAAAACTGCATGATATATGAAATAAGTACCTAAATCAGTAAGAAAATTGCATGAATTAACAAAAAAAATAGCTTAATGAACTCAAATTTAAAATAAGTATAGAATTTGAAAAGCAAAATAATATCAAAGAAAATTATCCAAACGTCAATCAGAAACTTGAAATAAATTTACAAAATGAATATAAGCAAGGTAACACATTAAACTGAAGATCTAAAGAAGAAAAGAAGCGAAATAGAATGCCAAAGATGAGGGAAGATCCACGGTAAAATCAATTCTTCATGTTTGGCCTGGACTATCACCTATATCTAGCCATGACTCCCAACTTTGATCTGGATTGATGTGCTATGAATTTGAAGCTATGTTCCAACTATGTTGTAACTATATGGATTAGGAAACAATGAAAAAAAACTTGAACAAAAACAATGCAGATTTCGTAGAGTTTTTATCCAAATAGTGTAGCTATATAAGAGAAAATATATTCAAATCAGTTTGAACATCAATGAGAAAGCAAGTAAATTTGAGCTAGTAAATGAGTGAAAATGTAAATTTTATTCCAAGAATCTTAAAGATCACTGAAAAACACTTAAGGAACTATAAAATTATAGAAAAATTCAGTGGAAAATACTAGAAAAAGAGTGTTTGGAAACTTAGAAAATGTAAAGTGCAAAAAATTTAAATGTAGGAAAACATAAAAGAAAAAAAATTTAAAACCTAATATACTCACCATATAATGGCTAGCCCTCTTCATCTATTTATAGGTAAAAGGAAGGAACAACAAGTCCTAAAATATCTAGAGGTGCCTTGGCTTCTAAAGCCTTCTTTTTCTTTTTGTGTAATAATATCTTTTGCTCTTGGGTTGCACGGCTTGTGCTTGGCTGCTTCTTTAACAAACTTACAAGCTGAATTCATGTGCCATCAAATTAATGACTAATCATATCTCTTTAAAGTGTCAACTCAGCTCTTTTCTTTGGTAACTCCAACCCTGGTGATGTTTTGCAATTTTTTATGCTCACCCATGCACATCCATATATCCATGTTCTTTATGTCTTTCATATTTTTTATTTTTCTTCTACAAAGATTTCAAACATTTTATGAATATATTTATCATTCAATGTCAATTTGACCTATTGACACTAGTTTAGGCCATTTGAACAATTTGCTAAAAGAAATCCTCTAAATTCTATGAAGAATGTTTAAAATTCCTCAATTTTATTATTTGTACCTACATGTAAGATTAATGTGCATTTAGGAGCAATTTTTCCAAATCCTAAGGTACAAGCCAAAATATGATTAAAATTGCACTAAACATGATCATGAAAAAGTTAAAATTGTAGTGCAATTAAACCCCATAAACTTCAGCTTTTGCTTGTCTTCAAGCAAAACAAGATTGAGCAAGAATCATATATGCTCTCGATGCTTCATTCAACATGAATGCCTCATGGATTAATTAATGGATATAATTAAAGTAAAATCATGAACAAGTGCTAATATATAAGAATCTACCTAGGCTAAGATCATTCTTAACTATGGTTCCATAAGCAAGTAACATTTCTCACATATCTTTTCATGAAATCTAGTAATGTTATGCAAAACATGAAATCTTAATAACAAAGATCAATAAAGTATGCTCATGTTCCCTAAGTTTGCTAATTACATCTCTTTTCACTAATATAGATAAATAAGTGACCAAAGATCATTTGAGACTTTAATAAGCTTCTAATGTAAGGCTAGGGTCAAGGTATGATAAAAGTAATTTAGGCTCAAGTATCCTAACAATGCATCACATGTCTAGGATCATCCATATTTGAGCTCTCAAGGTAAGAAAGATAAGCTTGATTAAAGAATCACCCCATAAACTTTGACTTTGCCTATTTTTCTTTCTTTTTTTCTTTTCTTTGCTTTTTCAGCACTTTATTATATATATTTTTTTACTTTTTCAAGCTAGCTTGACTTTTTTTTTTTTCATTTTTTCTATTCTTTTCCCAAGCTCCACCTTTCCTTCGTAATAATATGTAGCTCACAAATGGTGCATGAATGTCCTAATGCATATAGGGTAAAGGACCAAAAAGATAAGAAATATCAAATCTAGGCTATGGGCTTGTAATGTGGTTTCAAAACAAAGAAAATGATATCATAAGGCTCAAATGGGGTGATTATGAAAGAATTATATCAAGAATGGCTTAAAAGGCTTAAATGATCCAAAGATGGCCTATATCATTTCCCTAATTATGTGTCCTTCGGAATTTCACCTTGAGAAATTATCAAAACAAATTCTAAAATCATAAAACATAACTCTAAATACTAATACAAAAATAATCTCATGCTTACATAATCAATCATTAGATAAAAAAATGCAATTCAATGTTCAAAGCATTAACTCACAAATGAATACCATATTCAAGAATTCACTAAACCTAAGTATCATCACATATTTCACACATATCAATCTTTTCTTAAAGCTATATACATTCTCAATCTCTACCTATCATTGCCTTCTTGAAGAACTTATAAAAAAAGTATAATACTAAGGCTACCACATGTGAAGCCTAATTTTAAGGCAAAATTTATAAAAATTTGAAAAAAAATTTCAAAATTTGAGCAATTTTCCCATACCCCTAAACTTAAACAATGCATTGTCCTTATGTCTAAGCATAAAGTAATAAAGCACAAAAGGGAGGAACCAGGAACTACCTTATCAACATAGAGGCATGGTGACCGCATCAGCCATCTAAGCTTTAACCAAAACTAGTGCATCCTCTTTCAAGCTCTTATTTCACCTACAAAAAAAAAAAATTGCCTACAATAAAAAGAAACATCAATATGTGAAAAGAAAATCATAATCGAATGAATAATAAGAAAATGACCAAGTATATACATCATAATCGAATGAATAGAAAACAAATATGTACAAATAGGGTAAACCAAATGCGCAAAAAAGAAATAAACATGCAAACACATATGTACACAATCATGCATAAAAAGAAATAACATGAAGAATAAAACTTGGGTTGCCTTTCAAGAAGCATTTTATTTAAAATCAAAAGCAAGACTATGCAAAATAAGCTCAACCTTATATGTTCATAGTGATCACTTCACACTTGATTCCCAAATCCAACCATTTCAAGACCTCTCTATTAACCATCTTATCATAAATATGGTCTACTAATAGATCATGTGGGCAAGTAGAAGTAATAGTAAAATTCTCAACAAAAACTTTAACCTTACACCTAGAAGGACTAAGGTAAGTGGTTTTCGATTTTAGAATCTAGTCAACCAGTATATCATCAATATTAACCATAGCATATCATCCTTGCATCAAATCCACACCCTCTATCCTAAAAGGACTGTAATAATCATGGTTAAATTGGACTTTTTTAAAAATTGATGAATCAATAAAAAAAGATATCCCATCAATATCAAGTGGACCAACACCCCTGCCATAAAAGAATTATGATCAATATGACTAAATTGAAATGACTCACAGCTTGATGAATCTATATCTAAAGGTCTAATCACTCTAGGGAGAGTACCAAATTCAATTACAAGCTTAACACTAGAAAATGGTGTAAATTAAAAAGTAGAGACTATCAATATCTCATCATTATCCCTACTCAAATCCATGTTCTCTACCTAATCGACTACAAGGAATTCCTTAAAATATGAGATAGGGTGCTCTAGTTAAAAAACATCATGAATCACATCATTAACTACCTTTACCCTTAAGCAGTTATCAGAATCATCAGGGAATTGCAAAGCTTTGAAGACATTAAATCGAACCTCCTGATCCTAAACTCACATAGTTAATTTCCCTTTTTGCATATTAATCAAAACCCTAGTTATATCTAATAAGAGTCCTCCAAGAATAACTAGATCTTACGATCCACCTTCATAACTAGAACCATAAAATCAACAGGTAAAATAAATTTCTCTACCCTAATTAAGACATCTTCCATAATCTTTTTAGGGTATTTCAGTGACTTGTTAGCCAACTACAGAGTAACTAACAAGAGCTTGGCCTTCCTTATGCCTAATCTCTAAAAAATGGACCAAGACATCAGGTTAATGCTAGCACCTAGGTCACATAAGGCTCTATCAAAGGACATAATACCTATAAGACATGGAATGATAAAGCTACCAAGATCTTTAAGCTTCATAGGTAGTCTTTTTTGAATTAAGGATATGCACTCACTAATAAATGCAACTATTTCATAATTCTTAAGTCTCTTTCTTCAAGAGATAATATCCTTCATGAATTTAGCATAGGTAGGCATATACTCAAGTGCATCTACAAATGGGATGTTAATATGTAGTTTCTTAAAGACTTCAAGAAGAAAATTGCTTCTCTTCTTTCTGTTTCTCAAACCTCTGAGGGAAAGGAATATAAAGCCTAGGTGGCTTGACTTTAGGAGGAGTAAGTTTAGACGAAAGGATATAGTACTATATTTAGGTGTCTGGCATAACTGGTTAGGTTTGACACTCTTATCCACCTTTTTTACCCTTATCCCCCTCTTAAACTAGCTATTTTTCAGGCTCATCATCAAACTCCTTATCAGACTCCTTTACTATTGCATCTTTGGAACCTACTTAGATTAGACCACTAGCTTTCTGCCTTTCATTCCTAAAAGTAATGGCTTTGCATTACTATTTTCCCTCTCTCCTAGGGTTGACCTCGATGTTACTTGATAAGGTGCCTTAAGGTCAGGTACTAAAAAGGGTAGCTAACAGACCAATTTGGGTCTCTAGGTTCTCTATAAATGTAGTATGGTTCTAAAACATGGTGTTTTGGGTCTATATGAATGAGATTTGAGATCTAATCATGATACTTAAAAGATATTTAACTAAAGGTTTATTCTCAAGGGTTGGCATAAATGGATGTGAAGGTGTTTAATACTGTAGGTGTTGCTATTGCTGATATGATAGCTATTGAAAACTAAGGGGAGAGATGGTCCAGTATTAGGTACTAAACCATTGTAAAAAATTTGGATCTCTGTCATTTCGATAGTCCATGGTATGAACATTGTATTGGGAGCTCTTTATATCTTTCATGCTTCATGCAGGGTTTCTGAGTCACATTGGAAAAATGTAGTGATCTCATTCCTAGGCTTGGCCATCTTGGTCGAAGAAAAAATTTAGCCATGATGACATTGAGACTAATCAACTCTTGGCTCTATCTCTAAGGGGAAATGGAAATAATCTAAGCTTAATGGCATTATCAACAACACCAATCTGTTTAAATGTATCACAAATCTCTAAAAAATCTAAAAAATGAGCATTTGGACCCTAACTCGAATTACCACTAAATTACATTGACCATCGTATCATTTGGATGATTGTAGGTTTAATCTCAAAATTGTTGGCCTGTATGTTGGCCTCTTAATTCTAGGCTGAAAACCATGAAAATAGGGCATAACATTATCCCTAAATGCATTAGTATCTTGCTCAGCCATGGTGATGGTAGATTAATTTCTCTCTTTTAAGCCTCCTAATGGTAGTCTTGAGATCAAGATCTAGAAGGATCAACTCATGTCTCTTAACTAAGTGCATATATGGGCCATAAGAGCACTAGATCTAAAGAACACTTTAAAAATGGAAAGTTAAATTAGTACATCTAATAAGAATGATCAACAAAGAAAGATAGGCTATGTACACCCAATACTGAGACAATCCCAAAACTAGCCTAATGTATGTACACTAAAGGGAAAACCAATCTACATGAGAGTATGGTGAATATTGATATTAACCTAGGACTCTTAAATCCTAATCCTCAACAACGACACCAAAATCTTGATACGGGTGAACTACAAGCACACAGGTCAAACAAGTAGTAAAAGTGACCTTTCGGTCGAAATGTCGATCCCATAGAGATTAGGTAGAATTTTCTAAGCTAAATACCGGTTATCACCTTACCTTTGCTAAAGTTGATTCAATCAAAGAATATCCATGAAAAATTAACTAATACAAAATTAACAAGTAGCAAAAAAAAAAAAAAAACTAATGTGTAAAATAAAATAATTATTTAAAATTGAATATATCAAAATTAAAATTCTATATAAAAAATACAAGTAATCAATTAAAACCAAATAAGAAAACAAGATATGGAAAACAGTGAATAAAATGCAAATGAAAAATTATAACTAGTACTAAAATGCAAGAACAAGTAATAACTAAAATAAAATGCATGATAGTCAAACATGGAATGAATGTACAAAAGTGATGTGAAAATGAAGAAATAAAAAATAATACTTGAAGTTGGAATTGATGCTATATAGAGACTGAAAATGACACATAGTATGATCAAGAAATGAAAGCTAAAAGTTTGCAATTGTAACTAAAGCTAAGCATGAAAAGATTCTTAAATGTAAACTGAATTTGTAACAACTATTAGACAGCCTATAGGAACACTTGATTTAAAGAGGAAGACATGAACAAAATGTAAAAAATTCCACCAAGTAGATACAACAACCAGAAATAGTAAGAAACAAACACAACCTTTAAAATGATTTTTTATTTGACCTCTAAGGATGAACAAATGGATCTTTAAGTAAGCTAATAGAAGAACTAAGTAATGAACTAAATGTAGATTTAAATGGCAGTACCAAATTGAAGAGAACATTCACAAACAATGAATAGAACTTGACATTAAATCTGACATGAATTGGAAATGCATAAAATTATTGAAGAAAAAAACTTATAATTATGCAGTGAAAATGAACTTCATTTGAGCTAAAACTACATAGATCTATGAATTAACTACTAAATCAATAAGAAAATCACATGAATCGACCAAAACTTCAGCTCATTGAACTCAAATTTAAAACAAGTGTAGAATTTGAAAAATAGAACAATATAAAAAAATAATCCAAATAGCAATTAGCAACATGAAATAAATTGCATAAATAAATATAAGCAAGGTAACATGTAGAAGTTAAAGATCTGAAGAAGAAAAGAAACCACACAAAATGCCAAAGATGAAAGAAGATCCACCTTAAAATCAGTTCTTCACGTTTGGCTTGCACTATCACCTACATCCAGCTAGGACTTCCAGTTTTGACCTAGATTGATGTATGGTGAATTTGAAGTTGAATTGCATATATTGTAGGTCTATGGGTTAGGAAACTATAAAAAAAAAACTTGAACAAAAAGAGTACATATTTGATAGAGTTTTGATCCAAATAGTGTAGCTATATTAGAGAAAACAGATTCAAAATAGTTTGAACATCAATTAGAAAACAAGTAAATTCGAGCTAGTAAATGAGTGAAAATGTAAATTTTATTTCAAGAATCTTAAAGATAATTGAAAAGCACTTAAAGAACTATAAAATTATAGTAAAATTCAATGAAAAAAATACTAGAAAATGAGTGTTTGGAAACTAAGGAAATGTAAAGTGTAGAAAATTTAAATGTAAGCAAACATAAGAGCAAAAAATTTAAAACCTAATCCATTCGCCTTCTAATGGCTGACCCTTTCCCCCTATTTATAAGTAGAGGGGATGAGCCTTAGGTCTTAAAATATCTAGTTATGGCTTAGCTTCTAAAGCTTTCTTTTTATCCTAGAGCTACAGTGTTTTCCACTCCTAGGTCGCACGACCAGGCACTTGGCTACTTCTTCAACAAACTTGCAAGCTAAATTCATGTGTATTTGATGATTCAACATAGTCAAATTAATGACCAATCATATCTCTAAAGTGCCAACGTAGCTCCTTTCTTTGGTGCACTCCAACCCTGGTGACGTTTTACAATGTTTTGTGCTCACCAATGCACATCCATGCATCCACATTCCTTGCGTCTTTCATATTTTTATCTTTTTAAACATTTTATGAATATATTTATCATGCTTTTTATTAAAAAAAACTAAGAAGATAATATTAAAAAAAATCAAGCAATAAAAGTCAAGAAAACTTTTTTAATGTCAATATGACCTATTGACATTACTTTAAGTCATTTGCACCTAAAAATCCTCCAAATTGTATCAAGAATGTCCAAAATTCCTCAATTTCATTATTTGTAACTACACAAGTGATTAATTGGCTTTTATAAGCATTTTTTCCCAAAAATCCCAAGGAACAAGCTAATATAGGAGTAAAATTACATTAAAAATAATCATGAAAAAGTTAAAATTCTAGTGCAATTACTAATGTTAGAGGAAACCACTACCCAAACATGCTAGGGGTATAACCAATGTGATAAAAGGGGGCAAAAGAGCCAAAAGGTGGATAGAAGAGGTAAGGACTCTTTTGGAAAATGTGTCTGACTATTTGATTCGAACTAATATATTACAACCAGTGGTTTTTAAGATCATTAATGATCATCAAAGTTTAGGTCTGATTTGCAAATATCATGGAGGGATAATGGTTATTTAATTCAAGATTGTGAAGACTTTAAACAAGTAGTACAAGGGTTTATGAACTCCAAATTAATTAAGTTTTGTGATGAGAAAGAAGAAAATCTTACAAGCATGATTTTTAGCCAATCATTTGTAGCGTTGTTCATTCTAAAATCGATTTTTCACCTTTAGGCAACTATCACTATATATGTACTCAATGCTTTTCTTTACAAAAATGATAGGGCAATCCCCTAGAAATATGATTATGACGTAAAGGCCTAAGGATCAGATAGGTCAAATATTGGGGATGCTACTAATATATCCAGAGTTGGAAGGATTACTTGGAGTGGTTGAATTTATACTACTGTGGCACTAAAGCAAGCAAGAAGAGAAAAAGCAAAGAAAGTTGAGTGAAACAGAAATGAAGAAAGAACTCCTATTGCAATGAACCCAACAATACAGTATAATAGGCTAGTAATAGAAAAAGAAGCCTATGAATTCTTGAAAATCATTAGGCATAGTAAATACAATATACTAGATCAACTTAACAAGATGCTAGTAAGAATCTCATTGTCTCTATTATTGAATTTCAAACCTTATAGGAATGTATTATTAAAGTACTGAACCAAGCCTACGTGGGCCATGACATTTCTATTAAAAAGGTATACCATCTGGTAGAAAGTATAGTGGCCCCAAACTATATTACCTTTAATGATGATGAGATTATACCAGAGGGGCAAGATCGTATGAAGGCCTTACATATCACAGTAAAATGTAAAAGCTACACTAGGGCAAATGTTTTGATTGATATTGGGTCTTTCATTAATGTTATGCCAATAACTACACTATCAAAGTGACTAGTTGATCCTTCTTACATGAAAAATACTCACATGATAGTTAAAGCCTTTGGTATGTCAAAAAAGGAAATAATTAGAGATTAGATTCCACTGCAAATGGGACCTTACATTTTTAATGTCAAATTTCAAGTTATGGATATTTTGTTATCTTATAGTTGTCTATTAGGGAGACTATAGATCCATACCACTAGGGTTGTATGGTCATCTTTACATCAGAAAGTAAAGTTTGTGGTTGATAGAAAACAAGTCCATGTTGATAGAGAAAAAATTCACTAATTATCAAGACCTTGACAACCCTTAAGTGGATGTTACAGAAGAAGAACATAAATGCTCTTTTCATGCCTTTGAGGTTATAAATACCACGTATATGGGAGAAGGCTTAGCTATACATACCCATCATTTATCAAATACTACTAGAATGATAGTTAAACAAATGTTGGGAAAAGGATGGTAGCTTGGTCTAGGTTGGGCTCGACACTACAATGAATGAAAAAAGCACCAGAGTTTGTAGAAAACAAAGAAAGGTTTGGTCTAAGTATTGTTGACAAAAAAAAATCACACAAGAAAAGAGAGAAAAAAAGATGGCTGCTTCAAAGGGTAAAAGATGGATAGGGGAAAATTATGTTTTCATACCTTTATGACACTTTCCATTTTAGAGGGTATGTTTACCTTGGATTGTCAAAGGTAAGAATGCCAATAGAAAAAATTGATGTGGCCTTTTCAAAACTAAATTTGAAGTCAGAAAAGATTGATGAAGCAATGGCAATAGAGGAAGAGATTTTTTTGTTTCCTTTCAATGGTTGAATATAAATACTAGTTTGTTTACTATTGTTATCCTTGAATTGAAATGCAATTGCCTTTACCCAAGGGCATACAGATAGTTGATATGGGTTTATTTTTCCACATCCTCAATAAAATGTTAAAAGCAACACATTTTCCATGACATAATCTTTTTCAATTCTTTCCATTTCCTATTACATTCTTTTATTTATATTTCTTCCATTTTTTTTGTCAAAATATCCATCTATATCCCTATAATATTAATAATTTTTAGGTTTTCAAATACTAAACATCATGGATGATCCTGAAGATTATTTTGGATTTGATTTTGAGAATTTTGTTCAAGTTAAAAAGCTTGATGATGTGGATTCAGAAGATTGCATTTTACCTCATAATCTGATAAAGCTGGTTGAGCATGAAGAGAAAGTAATAAAGCCATACTAGGAACTTGTTGATAAGGTCAATTTAGGGGATGATAATAATAACAATGGGATAAAGGTAGGCACTTCTCTTCCACAATAAGAACAATAGAGATTGGAGGAATTGCTTGAGGAATATATAGATGTGTTTGCATGATCATACCAAGATATGCCAAGGCTTGACATAGATATTATAGAGCATAAGTTGCTATTGATCCCGAGTTGTAAACTAGTATAATAGAAATTAAGGCTTATAAAACTAGAGATGTTGAAGATCAAAGTAATCAAGAAGTAGTTTGATGTCAACTTTCTAACTGTGGCCAGGTATCCTAAATAGGTTGTTAATATAGTCTTGATTCTAAAAAGGATAGAAAGGTGATAATGTGTGTGGACTATAGGGATTTGACCAAGGTCACCCCTAATGATAACTTCCCATTGGCCTATATTGAAGCTCTAGTTGACAATACAACAAGACATTTAGTGTTTTCCTTCATGGATGAGTTTTTTTTATTAAGATGATAGAAGAGGATATGGAGAAAACTACAATTGGGACAATGTGGGGAACATTTTGTTATAAGGTCATGCCATTTGGATTGAAAATTATTGGTGCTACTTATCATAGAGCTATGATTACCTTTTTCCATGATATGATGCATAATGAGATAGAGGTTTATGTGGATGATTTGATTGTAAAATCCTAATATGATGCATAAAGGGATAATGGTTTATGTGGATGATTTGATTGTAAAATCTTTAAAATGTGAAGATCATATAGAGAACCTTAAGAAACTCTTTGAAAGGCTACATAAATGTTAGCTTAAGTTAAATCCAGTCAAATGCACTTTCAGGGTAAAATCAAGAAAATTATTGGGAGTTGTGGTTAATAAAAGAAGAATTAAGGTAGATCTCGATAAAATTTAAGTAATCACAAAGCTAAGTCTTCCATGTACATAAAAAAAGTAAGGAGTTTCTTGAGGAGGTTAAATTATATTGCTCGATTCATATCTCAACTTACAATGAAATGTGACCCTATTTTCAAGTTATTGAAAAAGCATGACCTAAGGGAATGGAATGAAAAATGCTAAGTTATGTTTAACAAAATTAAAGAATATTTGATGACCCACCGATGTTGGTGCCCTTTCTAGCAGAAAAGCTTTTAATCTTATACTTAATAATAAATGAAGCTTCTATAGGATGTGTATCAGGGCAAAGAGATGAAACAAGTAAGTAGGAGCAGGCCATCTATTACCTAAGCAAAAAATTTATTGATTATGAAGTTAAATATTCCTAGCTTGAAAAAATGTGTTGTATTCTAGTAAGGACTATTCATTGGCTCAGGCAATACATGCTATATCATTGAACTTGGTTGATATCAAAGCTAAATCCCTTCAAGTACATATTCAAAAAGCAATCTTTCTCAGGAAGAATAGTAAGGTGGAAAGTCATGCTTTTTGAATATGATATTGTATATGCGACTCAAAAGGCAGTAGAGGGAAGTGACATAGTGAATTTTTTGGCTAATCATGCTATTGATAATTATTAGCCAATGAAATTTAAATTTTTTGATGAAGATATGATGGCTATCTTGTCATTAAAATATGATGAATCTGAGGAAGCTACATGGAAAATATTTTTTTATAGGGCATCTAATGCTTTAGGACATGGCATCAAAGCCATATTGATATCCCTGGAGAGAGAATATTACCTTAGGACTGTAAGGTTATCTTTTTACTACACCAACAATATAGCAAAATATGAGGCCTACATATTGGGTTTACATATGGCTTTGGATAGAAAAATCAAGACTCTAAAAGTTTTCAAGGATTTAGCATTGATAATTTATTAATTAAAAGCTGAATGAGAGATAAGAGACTCTAAGCTGGTCTTATACCAAAGATTTATTGGTGGGTTGGTAAAGCAATTTGAAGATATTCAGTTCTAGCACATGTCTTGGGAAAAAAATCAGATGGCTGATGCTCTGGTCACGTTATTCATAATGTTTAAACTAAATGCAAATGCTAAAATTTATCCTATTAGGATATAAACTCTAGAATTCTTGGTGCATTGTGCAAGTATAAAAGAAGATGCTAGTGGTCAGCCTTGATATAATGACATTTTATAATACATCAAGCGTAAGAAATATCCAAAGTAAGCATTGACAAAAAATAAAAGAATTTTGAAAAGATTGGTAATGAGATTTATTCTTAATAGAGGGTAGTCTTGTACAATAAAAGTCAGGATCAAATATTATTGAGATCTGTGACTATTACAGAAGCGAAGAAAATACTCGAGGAAGTACATGAAGAAATATATGGGACACCCGTCAATGGCTACATGATGGCTAAATAAATAATGATGGCTGGTTACTATTGGTTGACAATGGAGAATGATTGTATCAATTATGCAAAAAGATGCCACAAATGTCATATCATACAAATAAGATTCATGCTCCTCTAGTACCATTACATGTCTTGGCATCTTTATGGCCTTTCTTTATTTGGGGAATGGATGTGATTGGACTTATCACCTCGAAAGCTTCTAATGGACATCGTTTCATCTTTGTTGCAATCGATTATTTTATAAAATGGGTGGAAACAACACAATATGTAAGCATAACTCAATTATTTGCATGCCGATTTGTAAAGAAAAAAATAATTTACCAATATCCGTTACCTAAAAGAATCATCATTGACAATGCCAGCGAGCTAAATAATAAAATGACGAAATAAGTTATCATAATTCAGCATCGTATTGTTCTAAGATGAATGAAGCAATAGAGGTTGGTAACAAGAATTTATTAGAGAAAATGACTGAAACATATAAAAACTAACATGGGAAGTTTCCATTTGCTTTGCTTGCATATAGAATAGCAATCCACACTTTTACTGGGATAACCCATTTTTCTCTAGTATATAGAATGGAGGTGGTTTTGCTGATTGAAGTAGAAATTCTTTTTTTAAGGGTCTTGATGGAAATGCTATTAAAGGAAACCGAATGGGTCCATAATTGTTATGGACAATTGAATTTGATAGAGGAAAAAAGACCTAAAAGAATGATAAAAGCATACGATAGCATGGCAAAGCCCATATGTTTTCATAAAGGGGAATTAATTCTAAAAAGATATTTCCCAATCAGCATGACAATAGAGAAAATTGGACACCTAGTTGCAAAGGTCCATATGTGGTTAAAAATGTATTCTTTGACAGAGCATTGATCTTAGTAAAAATGGATGGAAAAGAATTACCAAATTCAAGGAATTCAAATGCCGTTAAGAAATAGTTTCTGTGAAAAAAAAAACCAAAAAGGAAAAAAAGAGAAAAGAATAAGGATCTAGGTTGAAAACCTTAAAAAATG
Organism: Durio zibethinus; assembly: GCF_047325235.1. Classification (NCBI taxonomy): domain Eukaryota; kingdom Viridiplantae; phylum Streptophyta; class Magnoliopsida; order Malvales; family Malvaceae; genus Durio; species Durio zibethinus. The sequence continues at coordinate 12,315,452 of NC_143174.1, forward strand.
GTGATTTAGATCGAGATGGGGAAATTCCTTAGTTGAAAATTCAAAAGAGCAGCTTAGGTATAAAAAGGAAATCAGAGAAAGTAGAAATCTAAGCTTGAAATAGAAAGAAAAAAAATGAGGACAACACCGTGATTCAACATAAAAAAAAAATGGGAGAAAGATCTTTGATTGATGGGTAGGATTGCTATTCAATGAGTTAGCATTATTCAAAGCCATTAATGAGATAGGGTTATTAAAAGAAGATTAAGAATAAATGATCTGGATCCATATAAATGTTGAGTATTTGGAAATTTGAAAATAGATTCTTGTTACCATTTCATTTGTTTACCTTTTCCCTATACTCAAGTATACATTCATTTTCTTCTTTCTAACCAAATTATCTAAGATTACGGTGAATACCCCTTTGTTTAAATTCCTTTTGATTCATTCATTAATTAAAAAAGCATTGCATTTAACATGATATTGCTGACATTGAATGATAATTCTCATAATCTAACTTGAAGCATGCATAAAGAAGGTTTTGGGATGACAAAAATAAACAAGCTGGCTTTAAAAAAAAAAAAAATGAATGAATGACAAAAATAAATGATGAATGAAAACAAATGAATGAATTGGAATGAATTGAATGGAAATAATGAAATGATGAAAAAACAATGGTTGAAAGATTAAACAAAGAGGATAATGGTGAATGAATGATTGGTGATTAAATAGTACAAATGATGATTAATATAAAAAAAATGATGGAAGAAAAAAAAGTATGATGAACAAATGATGATGGAAAGTTTGGAGATAGAAATGATGAATGACAATGATACAAGAAAAAAAAAAAGGATATCTTTGGCAGAATTTCACAAGTCAAGACAAAAAATTTGACGAAGGAAAAAGAAAGAAGAAATGTTTGAATTGCAAAAAAGACTACTATAAGATGATTTTGATTTGATTGCTCATGCCCTAGCTAAAATTGCAAATTTGAAGAATACTTGTGATCAACGAAACGCTTGTTTCCATAAGCATAAGTGCATGATAGGAACAAAATTTCTTTGAACCATATGCACTGTATTGACTACATTCATCATATAAATTGCATACATAATGAACTTGATATAAAAAAAAAAACAAATGCTTTTAAAGATGAACACTTTTCGAAAAGAGATAAAAGAGGAAACCAAAGAAAAGAAAAAATCCATTAAAGAAGATCAAAACCTTTTTTCGAGCTTCTAATGTAACCCAATTTTTCAAAATGAGACTTGTCAAAACTTTTCCAAAATAAGACTTTCAAAACCTTTTGCCAAAGAGATTTTTTAAAGTTTGTTACTTATCTTCATAAGAGCCTTTTTCAAAATAAGATTATTAAAATTTGTTGCCTATCTTCATAGAGCCCTTTTCAAAATGAAAATTTTAAAGTTCATTGCCTATCTTCATAGAAGTACTTTTCAAAAGGAGATTTTTAAAGTCACTAGCCTATGTTCATAGGAGCACTTTTCAAAAGGAGATTTTTAAAGTCACTTGCCAATGTTTATAGGAACAATATTCAAAGAGAGATTTTTAAAGTCACTTGCTTATGTTTATAAAAGCACTTTTCAAATAAAGATTTTTAAAGTCACTTACCTGCGATTATAGGAGCACCATTTCCTAAAACAAAAAAAAAAAAACCTCTTTCAACATGAAAACAAACAAATAGCAGAAAAAGAAAAATTTTTAGCCTTTGGCCCTAGACAAAATTGGTGTATTTGGTCTTTGCATTATTTCTAATTTCAAAAATATGCAAATAAGGGTAGGTTTAGACACCTAATTTTGTTTAAGTAAAATCGATCATTTGTGAAATAATTAAAATTCAACCTCGTTCAAATCCAACATGACTTTAATTTTGGAAAGTTTTTAAAATCAAAATTGGGACCAATTTAACCTGAATGCCTTAACATCAAACTCGGTCAAACTTGATCAAACAAAGTCAAAATTGATCAAAATCAATTAGAATGGATAGAACTTGAGTCAACTTTGAAAATTCTCAACCAATTGGAATCAGTTTGGTTTTAAATTGAAATTTATGATTAAAAAAAGTATTAAAAAGTTTGATTATACTTCGAAAAGTGTAAAATTATCAAAATGCTCTTAGAGGTAATTTCATAATTTTCTTTTTTGAAGTTGAATTTTTGTGAAAACTTCTATGTCATAATTGAATATTTTTTAATAATTTTTAATGCATTAAAAAGCTATATCACACTTTGGAAGATGTGAAATTACAAATACCTTATAAGGGTATTTTCATAATTTAACCTTTTTTAGATTGAAATTTCTCAAAAAAAACTCCAAATCATTATTTGATATTATTTGATAATTTTTGGAATTTTGAAAACTGTGATTGTACCTTAAAAGGTGTGAACTTACAAAACTACCCCTTAAGGGTAATTTTGTAATTTGACCTTTCCAAGGTTAGTTTTTCATGAAACATTATATTCCAAAACATGTTTTTATAGTATTTGATGATTTTTGGTGTATTGAAAACCTTGGCAAAACCTTGAAAGGTGTAAAATTACCAAAATACTTTTTAAGGATAATTTTGTAATTTGACCTTTTTGGGGTCGAATTTTCACTAAAATTTTTAGATCTTAATTTCATATTATGTGAGGATTTTTTATGCTTTAAAATCACAAAAATAAAGAAAGAAGCACTATTTTCTAAGAAACTAGCATAGAAACTAAAAATTTTCTAATAGAAGTAAAATAATCTTTTCACTTGGCTCCAATAGCATTAAAAATCACATCTTTGGCAGTATGCATTTTGGTCAATAAGATGACATTGGGAAGCTTGATACTATGGTGAAAGCTCGCTCTTTGTAAAGAAAACAAAGGAACAACTTTGACCATTGGATGCATTTATGATTTAAGGGCTAAGATTCAATTGTGGCAGGATATTTCCATCTTCTTCTTGGGTGGGAATAAAAAAGGGTTTGTAGAGAATAAGAGGATGGGAGAATGTGGAAAATAGATTAAAAAAAAGGAAAAATGTGAGAAAAAAAAGTAAAAAAAAGGCTTGGAGAAAGGTAGAATTTCTATTCTTTTTCTTGTATTTCGTCACATTCTTATCCCATTTCCATAATACTTTCATATTGATTTTCTATTTTTTTGTTTCTTTTTGAAAGTTTATACTTTTCTTTTTTTTTTAATATATTTCAAAGCTTGGATCAAATTTCATCTAATTTATTCATAGTTGGGTTTGAAGTTAGAAAACCAAGCAACAAAAACATTTAATCCACCATTAAAATCAAGTTGGAGGTTTGGCTAAGCATCTTTAACCATGGCCAAACCTTCTTTTGACTTTGGTTAAAATTATCTCCATGTAGGTTTTGGTTGTTGGTTTATTTATATGATGCATAATTGATGTTGATTTTGGTAAGTTGGATATGGTATTCGGCTTGTGTTTATATTTTCATTTTTTTATAATATTAGTTTATCACATACTTATTAAATATTCTTACATGATTAGAATGATATCACAGTTGGATTATATGGATGTTTTATACATATTTTGCTTGAATGAAATGGTGATTATGTGATGGAATGATATCAAAGTTGGATTATATGGGTGTTTTATACATATTTTTCTTGAATGTAGTGGTGATTATGTGATGGAAATGCCATGAAAGGTTCGAACATGATGGTTCTTGGTTTGGCCAAATCTCCCTCCTCATTTTTTGGTTCCTTATTGCTTAGTTTCATGCATTTGACTGTATTTTGGTTATGATTTTTAAGTTTTTTAAGGTGTTAGATCAAATTTCTAATGAAAAAGTATTGTTTTAATAGTCGGTTTTAGTGATTTTTAGTTTTGTTTGGTTGAACTTCAATTAAGAACAATGGTGGAACATTTTTTTTAAGTTTGAAAATTTTTGTATATGATCCCTTCTTCATTTGTTTCCACATGCACATTCTGTTTATAATTTAGTTTTGTAAATGCCTAGGTTTGCAATTAGTTTGTTGCCTTGTCATGCATTCATATTTACATTTTTACCTAATGGCATTCTTGCAATTTGCTTTTGTCACATGCATTATTCCATGAAACCCTAAATCATAAAACCTAAATCATAAACTCTAAATCCTTCAAACCCTAAACTTTCACCCAAACCCTAAAAAAATCAAACCGATCATGCGTTTGCACTTCATCATATTTATTCATTACGTGCATTTTGTTATTGTCATGCATTCATTCTTCATAATACATATTTTAATTGTAATCAGTCCATTACATTATTATGTTCATGCATCTCAAGCATATGTTTTCAAAATAAGTTTTAAAAGTAATTTTTTTAAAAATTATAACATTTATAATAATCGAGATTTTGCCTAACTATATGGGGACTCTCGGTGATTATTATTTATGTAATGTGTTATCTTGGTTTTGTGAGACAATTTGAAAACCTTAAATTAGAGATATTTTTGAAGCTCTACCTAATTATATGAGAGTGAAATAGTTGTTTTGATATTGAAGATGTTTTCATCTTAATTCAAAAATAAAAGGTTTTGTTTTTAAATTTTGATTTGTTTTTATTTCTACAAAAAGAAAAAAAAAAAGAAAAATTTGATTTCGCAGACCTCAAGTTGTTCCTTTTATAAGACTTTTAATTCTTTTAAATATTTTATTCAAATGACATAAATTTTTAGGTCGTCAATCACACCTTAAAAAATATTGATGGTGACTTTTTTTTAATTTTTATTGAAAATGCTTTTTAATGCCCCTGTTTTTCTCATTTCCCATTCCTAAAGAGCTTAGGTTCCTTCTCGGTCTCGAAACATCACATCACTAGGTGAGAGAATGTTGGCAAAAAAGCAGTCACCAAAATTAAATCCAATTCAAAATAAGTAGTCTTTCTTAAACCTACAATGATACGCTTACTTTTTAGCTAAAATATCAGCAAGTTTTGTTTCTTTTTTAGGATATGATTAACGTTCTCAATTCAGGTTCCATTTGTTTCATTGACATTGACTTTTAGAAAATATTTTTTGGAAAACATTTTCATTTTTTGAAAAAGTAGAGATCTTTTGTTGTTTGGATGAGTTAATGAAAAATATTTTTTGTTGTTTGGTTGTTTTCTAACAAAATTAGTTTCTTTTTTTAAATAATATTAATATAACTATTAAAATATTAAAAATTATTTATTATTAAAGTATATTGAAATTATTTATTATCAAAATTATTATATTAAAAAATAATTATATTTTAATAATATTTAATATTAAAATATTATATTAATATAAAAATACCTAAAATGAAACTATTTATTATTCTTTATATTAATATTTTAAAATATTTAAAATAGTAATATTATTCTTAAAATATCATTTTGATTAAGATTAAAATAGTAATATTTATTATTAAAATATTTATATTTTTATTGGAAGCATATATCATTAAATCATAGTAGAAATATTTTTTATTTATATTTATTTTAAAGTAGTAATATAAATACCTTAATAATAAAATATGAAATTATATTTTAAACTAAAAATAAGAAATTATTAAAAATATTCATATTAAGAAAATAATATTATTATATTATTTAACATTAATTATTAAAATAATAAAAATATTATTATATATGTTATTATTTATTATTAAAATAATAACGTAATACTATTTATTGTTGAAATACTAAAAATATTTATGTTTAATAATATACAAAATAAAAATATTTAAAATTGAAATATCAAAAGACTTTTAATGTTAACATTTCAATATTTTAATTAAAATTAAATAAAATATTTTTATTAGTATAATTATATTTTAAGTCAAACCAAATCAAGTTCGAGCTTAAAATATTATGTTCAAAGTCTTATTTGAGTAAAACTATAAAATATTTAAAATTAAAATATTAAAAGACTTTTAATATTAATATTTTAATTTTTTAAGTAAAATTAAATAAAAATATTTTTTATTACTGTAATATTTTGGTTGGGTTAAATTAAGTTTAAGCTTTAGAAAAAATAATGTATAAGATCTGGTTTGAGTAAAACTATACTCAAACATGTTGATAAGCAGTTTTACTCATAAATAGCTCCTTTTGGAAATTGTTTTTCCTTTTCAAAAGAGTAAGATAATTTTAAAAAAAAAAACCTCATTTTTCATTGACCAGTAAGTTATTTTTCATTGATCAGTCAAGTTTCTGCTAATAAACACATGAAAATGCAAAAATATTTTTTCAAAAGTCATTTTCTATAAAATAAACAAAGCCTCAATATCCTTCCATTAGCATAAGAGATTAAAAAAAAAAAGAACATAACCATTTATGAGTTTTGAACATAAAGTTTGCATTTCTTTGTTTTTACTATTGCTATTTAGTTTTGAATGACAATGAGAACAATAAATATAATAGTGAGAAATGTAGTAAATCAATATGCAGATAACCATAAATTCAATATTTTTTATGAAAAAGTTCAAAAGAAAAGTTAATTAGTAAAATAAGGACATTAATGAATAGCAAGTGAAAAAGTAGAAGAATGGATTTCATCCATGCACCATGGTAGAAAAATAGAACAGAGTAAACTTAAAAGTGCTAGGGACTTATTCTAAGGAGGTGTTTCGTTTGTGGAATCTTAGATTTTGAAGGGAAAAGTGATCTTTGGGGAAGTGTTGATTCTTGGGAAAGGGTGATTTTTCGTATCATGAGAATGTTAGATTCTTGTGTTGGTTTGTGAAATCTCAAATTACGTAATAAAAGCTTTTTACTATAATATCCTTGATTACATGTGAAAAACATGTGACAAACATTTCAACTGCCAATTATGTTATTAAAATTAAACATGTGACAACCATTAAACAAGAAAAATAAAGAAGATTTTCATTTTTCATTATGTTAAAAATAAGTTGGTATATTATGAACAAAAAAGATGATGTTTTTTTTCATTATAAATGCCATCTTTGACAAATAAAAAAATTTCATTATAAACAAGCACAATTATTTTGGTTATATAAACGCTGTAATAAATAACAAAGATAATGTTTCTATCATTATAAATGCAGTGCTTGATAAAGAACTAAAACCTATGTTTTAGTTTATAAACATACACAAACATCACGTTTTGCTTTTATAAACATAGTTTTTTAATCAAACATGATGTTTATGAAATTATAAATGCAATGTTTGACAATTAAACACGTATGACATTTTGAAACTATAAACCCAATCTATGTACAAACACGACGTTTCTACCATTATAAACATATTGTTTGACAAATCATAAAAAATTTTGATTTAACAAGTACGATGTTTATCAAATGATAAATGTAGTATTTGATATTCATTATAAACTTTTTTCCCCAAATCTATAGGTGAGTCTCTCGATATCTCTTGATATTCTTTATACCTTAAATCCTATGCCATTGAATCGTCGTCATTGACATTGCCATCATCACCTCCATTAACATTGTTCTTGTTTTAGGTAACAAATCATTTCTCATTATCCTTATTTTATGAAACAAAGTAAATAATAGGATATTCAAAGATTATTCTTGGTGAAATTACTGAAAGCAAGTGATTGCACTAAAATTTTAGCATTTTTTTACCCTTTTTCAGTGCAATTTCTTTTGAATTTTGGCTTGATCCTTGAGAATTTTAGCAAAAATTCTTCTAAATACATAAATGTTCATTATGTAGGTAAAAATATGGAAAATGAGAAATTTTGGAGATTTTGAATTCGTTTTGGAGGATTTTTGGTGCTAAAAGAGATAAAAGGTCAAAACTAATATGCTTATGCTACATTGTCATCTACGGGAGTTCTTCTCAACCTTTTCTTCTATGATTTCCTTAGCATAATTTAGCTTAATAAAACGTTATTTCAAGTCTTAATTCACATATCTCTCATTTGAAAATGTTATTTTTAGCTCATTAGTGCATTATTACCTTTATAATTTTTTACAAGTGGTTGAAAGGTAATGGTGCATTAGTGTAGTTGGAAGCTAATTTTGAATTTACAATTTTCCAGAATTTTTTCAAGGTTTGTAATGCATAATTTGTACACGTAATGGCCTGTATTTTCTCAATAAAATGAATAAATCAATTGTTATAAATAGTACCAAAAGGAGAATGCAAAATTTTAATCTTGGCCATTGAAAGCATTGCTATATGATCAAGGCATTATGGTACCAATTGTAGAGATTCTAAAAGAATCAATTGGAGTTATGAAGCTAGCCATTTGAAGAGATCTAATTGGTCATAATTTTGACTTCTTAGAGCTAATTAGATCATAGGAATAAGGCTTGAAGTAAAGGGAAGCTAAAAAAAGAAATCAAGCAAACAAAGGAGTCAAAGAATGGTGAAAGAAAGATCTAGAAGGACAACAATTTCTTAGAGTTTTTGTTAGAACTTTTAGGGGCTAAAATACCTTTTATTTGCTTATAAATAGGGGAGAATGGACAGCCATAAGGAACTTTAGTTTGATTTTTTGTTTTAAATTTTTGCACTTTATTTTCTTTGCACTTTTATTTTCTTGCTTTCCAAATAAGGTTGTTCAGTAGCCAATTTGACTTACTTTCCATGAAAACTTAGCTTTCTTGCATCAATTTTCAATGTATTTTAGATTTTCTCAATGAAATTTCAATAATGTTATGCTTTTGCCTTCAATTTCCATTGATTTCATGTGATCATCAATGTTATTTTGGCAGTTTCAATTTTTGACCTCTTTGCAGTGTTTTGATTGAAACTTACTCAAATCTAGGTTATTTTGAGCCTTTTTTTTTAAAATTCATAACTCATAGATCTTTGCATTTGGAGAAAATCTCTTGCAAATTCCATCTACAAAATTCAAAAAAATCTTCAAAGTTTTGACTAAAGTCAATTGGTAGAGTTGGATTTTGAATAAGTGACAACATATCAAGGGAATCCTCTCCATTTTAGGGTTATATTTGCAATTTTTGCATTTTACACTCTTCAATCTATGTGTTTACTTGTTAATTATTATTTGATTGTAATTAAATTCATATTTTTACATGCTGTTTGGATGATTTTCTTGGTAAGTGTTCCATTTGTCTTACTTTTGCATTCTATTGGAATTTAAATTCATTAAGCTTGGATTTTGATTGTTCATGCAATTTATTTGTTGACATAAGTAGTGAACTTGTAGATCTATGTTGTCATAGTTTAGTTTGATTCATTTCATCTAAATAGTTTTAGAATTAAATTTTTGTTAAGAATAGGTAAATTCTAGAATTGAAAATTAGTTTTGGTTTTCAATTTTTTGGTTTGATTTTGCAATTCCTTTCCATTACTTGCACTTTAATTCTATTTTTACCTTGGTTTACTTATTGGTTTTGCAAATTATAGCTTAAGATCATTCAATATATAGTCTCTTAGACTTAAGTTTCTTGTTGCATGTTTGGTTGTTTTAGAATTGCACTTGAGTATGCGATTTTGTTGTTCTTCTTAGATTTTGTGTTTTTTCTACTTTAATTGCATTTTACTCTTTGTTTAATCTTTATGTTATGCTATTGTAAATTTTTAGCTTGTTTGGATTATTTCTTTAAAAGTTCTAGATGTTGGAAGTTGGAAGCTAATTTTTTGTTATAGTTGGTTACTTCAGTTATGTTCACTTACCTACTACTTTTGTTAAACTTTCTACTTTCCATTTTCAATTCTTAGATTAGATTTCCATTTTAATTCATGTTTAGTTCATTGCATTTTATTTTAGCTACTATTTTTGTAATTTCTTTTATTTTACTTAGCTTTGTTTTATGCTTACCTTTTGATTGAACCAACTTTAGATAAGGTGTGGGGATAAAAGGTACTTAGAGTAGGAATCTTTTTAGCTAATTCTCATGGGAAAGATATATGTACTTTTATAGTCTCTATTATTACTTGAACGGTTTGTGCACTTGCAAAAAACTTGAGTCCATAAGAAAGTTAAGCTACAGTTCAATTCAACCCACAATTTAAATTAAACCCCTATTTATTGGATCCCCATAGGCTAAATGGTTAACACAACTTTGCACAATGCAAAATATAAAATACTTGTTCAGATGCATTCACCATTTGAGCAAGTAAAGTAAAATTATTATTTATAAATTCTATACCATAATTTGTTGGAAACAACCAAATAGTTTCCTTAGCTAAAAGTATGTTCCATAAGATCTTGGCAATGATTCAATTTAAGATTTTTTTTTTATTTGTCTTTTTCTCATTATTCTTATTTTATTTGTTCTTTTCCCCTTCCATATTTATTTGTAGAGATAAATTGATATAATGCATTATGAAGAACACATATCCATTAACTATAACAGTTGGAGAAACATTCCAGCAAAGAAAAAAAACAAAATTTAGGATTCTACTATGGCAAGTTGTATTGATCAAATTGAAGTTATTGCTTATTTAATGTCTATTGCTTATGGAATGCAATTACACTGCCTTATTCTAATGAATTATTTTATTCTTTACAAGAACACTTTAATGTACTAGTTAAGTATAAGAAGGTTGTATTGCAATCTTCTGGTCTGAAATTTAGTGACTTTAAAGAAAGATTATTATTTAATGTTGATAATTTTAAACTTTTGGCTTATCCCCAACCACATATTCATATGTAATTAGTTATGCAAAATGGACAAAATTTGTTTCAAATTGGTTATCAGATGAATTTAGTGTATGCATTGTAATATTTTTTATAAAAAATTATTAAAGAGCAATTATTTTTAAAATTGTTTATTTTATGTGTTCTTAATATGCAGTAATTCTTATCCTATTTGTTATAAAAAAAAAAAATCCAACAGAAAATAAGGGCCTAAAAATGTATAACCATTGAGCATTAAGAAATGGGTATGCAAATTTGAAGCATGAACTTGTAAGTTTTTTTATTGTATATTAACACTTGGTTAGGGATTTTGAAAATCATTTACATCCTAGCTGCAAATTTATATTTTTATATGATTGTAGGAAACATTCAGATTAAGCAACAAAATCTCAAGATAGGAGGTTTGGAAAAAAGTATATGCATTAAAAACTAGAGAGTATACTGATGATGTAACTAAAGAGATGGCTAAGAAGATGGTAGGTTCATATATTTCTCATTTGCTACTTTCCCATTTGTGCATATTAATATATCATATTGACTTATGTAAGTATTTTGTGTGTTAAGATGACTTATCTATGAGATACACATCTGATAAAATCGAAAGTGGTGATGGCATTGATATGTTGACCTTGGCTTTTGGTTCTAAAGACAGACTTGGTTGCGTTAAGGGTGTTGGGAGATTTGTTTGTCTAACAATTATTTCAAAACAAAATTTAAACCTCGTACATCTAAGACTACTCAATTGAAATCTATAATAACTCAACAAAATTTATAAATTATTGAATTGGTGGAAGCACAATTGTAGCTATATAACTAACACAATGGGTTAGTCATTTAACAACAATATAGGGAATGTATTTGTGGATGAATCTTTTGACCAATCATCTCATTTACTAATACACAGTTTGATTAAATTAATTGGATGTTTTGGTCATTGTGATTTGATTTTATTTGAATACACTTGAATTTTATATGTAACAAGTTTTAAAGATTAAGATTAGCCAAATTCTACCTACAAAATCTAGAATGCATGCATTTCTCCATTATGCAAAACATCAATTACTAGATGAGGACTAATAAATGAGAAAATTGAAGAGGAAATATTTAATTATCCATCAACCTTGTGGATTAGGCAAGAGGATATTGTTAGATTTTATTTAATGATGCAAATATCAGTTACAGAAATCTTAGCATATATAAGGTTAGCTTATATATATTCATTTAAATATAAACAATATATATTAATTCATATATAGTGTATAGCTATATTATAATTGGTTTGTATTTCATTGTAACTTTCTTTACAAATGTGTGAAGGAAGGACAGATAACTGTTGCATATAAATTCATTGACTCAAGTCATATATCCAATGGCACAAGCACTATATTTAAGCGTGCATTTGCTTTGGCATGTGTAATGAAAAAAGAGTCCTAATATTTTCTCATTCCTTATAATCCTGTGTATATGTTCATTATATACTTTGTTAATTACTTTATATTGTTTTATATGGATTTAATAATTGTTAAAGCGTTACATTCTAAAATTGGAATCGTTATTATTTATTCAATGGTCATTGGCATTTGGTTGTCATTGAATACACAAACTGTATGATTTACTTTTTCAACTTAAGAAAAAGTAACTTGAAATCATCACAAGAACTTAAAGATATAATAAAGAGGTACTTATCTTAGTTATATGAAATAAGTATATTATGTCTACAGTGTATTTATTGTTATAATGTTATGGTTATGGTTTCCTTTTGGTGTTGTTTTAAGGGATTGACCATCCATAATAAAAAAAAAATTGTACGTTATATTTTTGGTATATTTGTTTATTTTATTTTCTTCAATTGTTTGCACCAATGTAAAAAACACTCGACAACCTAACAATGATTTTTAGGTTCCTCATTAACCAGGAACTTAAGAATGTGACTATTGCATCTTCCATTTCATGAAGGAAATAGTTATTAATGATCTTATGAGTACACCAGATAAGATTAATTATTGTTTTAAAGTATAGGTTAATGTTTCTATATTGAACACAATTATGAAATGCATATTGATTTACGTTCATTCAGTTATTTTCAATGGTTTGGAAAAGAACAATTCACATAAAAGAAAATTGATGAAGTGTGTTATATATGATATAACTATATATCCAAATTTATACAGTAAGTACTAAGGACAATAAGTCTTTTTCCTTTTTTGGTTTATGGAAATTTTATTGATGTAAATTCAATATATAATTTGTATAGAATTCTGAATTTAAGCCTAAATTCTTTTATTTATACAAGTCCAAATTTTTTCATTCATAAATGGCTCATGAGATAAATCAACATATGTTTGATTTACATAGATGACATTTTAGTGTTAAAAATGCAATCTTTGACAATAGAGACGATGTTTTCTTGTAAAAAAACCTAGTATTTGTTAGTTTATTAGAACTTTGTCCAAATTGATGTCAACCAGCAAGCACGATTTTTTTTTTGGGTTAAAAAACACAATGTTTGAATAAAAGACAATGTTTCTATGTTAAAAAATGCAATCTATGTCAATTAATGTTTGATTTTTGTCAATTTCATGTCAACTAACAATGATGATATTTTTTATTTGAAAAACACATTGTTTGTCTAGAAGATCGCATTTTTATGTTAAAAATGCAATCTATGTGAGTTTAATGTTTGAACTTTATCAATTTCATATCAACTAACAATGATGACATTTTTTGTTTGAAAAATACAATGTTTGTCTACAAAGACAACATTTTTTATGTAAAAAATGCAGTTTATATTAGTTTAATGTTTGAACTTTGTTAATTTCTGTCATCTAATAGTAATGACATTTTTTGTTTGAAAAACATAATATTTGTCTACAAACATGACGTTTTTATGTTTAAAACATAGTCTATGTCAATTATGTTTGAACTTTGTCAATTTCATGTCAATTAATAATGACAATGATTTTTGTTTGAAAAATGTAGTGTTTGTTTACAAAGACAATGTTTTTATGTTAAAAACATTGGTTTTTTTTTTGTTTGTTTATTAGATTTTAAATTGAATTTTGTTAATTTTATATTAACTTGACAATGAAGATCTCTATATTTTAAAAAATGCATTTATAAAAATTTTAATTAAAAAATATCAATTTTATGTCTAAACATTTGAAACTATATACAATCTCTAAATTTAAAAAATGTAATTATAATATTTCACTATTATAAAGAAAATACAATGTTCATAATTTAAAATAGCTACATGTATCTTGAAAAATCAAATGATGATCGATAAGCATTACATTCATTCAATTGCTTTCATATATATTCCTTTCAAAATTTAATTGGTGGAGCAAAAAAAAAAATTACTTTGTCAATATCCCTCTAGATATACTCCCTTATAGAAAGCATTTCATCTCGAGAGTCTCCATCTAGTTACATGATTTTAGTGAAGAGCAACATTCGCTTATAACTTATCTCAACTTCTTTCTTGAAGAAAGATGAAATACCTTTGATTTTTTATGCTGTCTCATAATATATAATCCCGATATTACCTTAGTTCCTTTAATTTAGCTAATCCATTGGAGCTTCCAGAATGTTTCTTGCCTAACAACATTCTACTTATGGTAAAGGTTGTCGCTAAACTAAACCTTTAACTTCATCATCCTCTAATCTTTCCTCATCATGATCAATGTTGGCATCATTCTCATTATACCCAAAGTTAACATCATTATTAGCATGAAATTATTCCACAACATTAGTTATAGTTTCAGCGCTTGCTCCAATAGCTCTATCTTGATCAAAATTCTTGAAAAAATCATTAGAGTTAGGAAAAAGTTTGTTCTTTAGCCCTCTAGCATAAGGGTTAGTCTACATAAAAGTTAAACTAAACTGATGTAAGTATATATGTAAAATATTGTGATAAAAAATTAGTAATCAAGTAACTTTTACATTCATGTTAACTACTTAGTTGAACCCATTAATCAGATATATCTTTGTCAGTAGTTACACATTTATTTTTATTATTCCAGCCAAATCCACTTACATTAGTTATCATATTACAAATAGCATTATACTATCTCTTCAGTAACTTTACCCTTGACTTCATGTGTAGGTTTACTTTAAGTTGTGCTTGAAAAATTTTGGCCTTCAATATCCTTTTCAGATATCCTAGGTAGTCAACTTTGAATATTCTATTGTTGGTTTTCATTTAGAATAATCAATTAAAACATGTAAGCATTGGACAAGTATGGCATCCTTAGCCTGTCTATGTGTGATTACCAATTGATGAGGTTTGTTTTAATTTTCTATATGTACTTAATATGTTGGCAGCTAATGATGACATTTTGATATCTTAATAATATAGTTAGATATTATACAACAAATGCATATCACATAAAAAACCATTAAGATGAACCAATAATTAAAAAGGAAGAAAACCAATACACGTGGTAACAAAACAAATATTATTGCAAATAATAGCCAACTACATCGTACACTTGACAAAAAATACAAATAGAAAAATAAATATAGAAAGCAAATAGCACACTTAACATATTACACATACAACAATGTCAGCAATCAAATGAAAAAAAATAAAAGTTTATCCTTAATCATTGGATTGCAACCAAATTTGTAAACATTTCCTCTACTAGCTTGTTTCTAAACTCAATCCAAACATCACTTGGCTTATCATAGCTAATAAAATCTTGATGATTATCTCCTTCTACTTAGTTATACTCAATTTAACAATATCACTTTCAATAGGATCAATTAGCATCTCAAATCTAATAAAATTATGAAGAAAGCAATAAGCAGAAATGATTATACACTGTGTTTTCATTGGATAAAATGATTTCTTCTTTGAAATTGCTCATCTAGCTTTCAATATACTAAAATATCTATTGATACAATTTTTTGCTTGAAAGTGTGTCGTATTAAAGTATTGCTAGTTGTCGTAGGTTGGTGTCTTGGCTTTTAATCATTCAAAGGGTTTTTTTGACCTCTATAAGGTGCCAAAAAACCTTTCCCATTAGTGTATCCATTATCTCACAAATAATAAACCCTAATCCAGCATCACAACATTAATATACATTTAAAAGGTGTTTTATGGCATAACTAAAACTAAAATATTAAAGCTAATACCTTGTGAAATCCTTAAATTATTTCTATATGTAATGGCATCCTTAAACAATCTGCCATCTGCCACAAAATCTTTCCATCTTGATAGAATATAAAATGAATTACATGTTTGGTATGCAAACACCAAGAATATTAGTAATAATTTCATTTTTCCTAGTCCAATACCTAAGCCTATCAATTGAGTTTACATTCACGCTTATGTATGTTCAATCTAAGGTACCTAAATAACCCTAAACCCAACAATTCTAATTAATATATTATACAAAATTGAAATTTATTAACATTCATTTAGAGCAAGCAATGATTAATGCATTACCTTCACCCTTTTTTATCTATTATTTGTTGAATTCTTTATTATGGGTTTTAGTTTTTTAAATAACAGGAAATGTAGTCTTAAAAAAGAATTTAACACAACATGAAATTACTTACTAATTATCTCTTTAGATCTGGTTACTTAATGCTTCATAATCTTATTTTTTGTATGATAGGCAATGATGTGAAGGAAGCTAATAACTATTTCTTCTATTGACATATGTCTAGATACGTTTAATCCTTTTTGTGTTTGAAGTAATTGACATAATTTTGCAAAAGCTCTCCCATCCATTCTACAATTATCTACACTCCTTATATCACTCTTAAACATTATTTTGTTTAAGTTCAATGGCTTAATCTAAAGTCTATCAAAAATTTCATTAGCATAAGAGATTATACATCTTTTTTTAAGTTTCATAGTAACTAATGTCATAGCAATAATAAGTAATAGTTGAAACATACTTTCTATCTAGTTCATTTGTAAAATAAGCACTATTACTAATTATGTCTTCTTTCTTATTATAAATGAGTCATAATTATTTACAAGAAAGATTTTTGTAAGTGTTAAAGACATATGTCAAAAGCAATAATGTGCATTTGGTAGATCGAGATCTAATCCACATCCAACTAAAAACAAATAGTAAGAAAAGATTTGAGTTTATCAAAAAATAACAAGAAAACATTTGTAGATGAAAAATGAATAACCAATAACAAGAACATATATGATAGATCAGAAACTTTTTAATTAAGATCTACTCTAGATTACCAATATAACAAGAAGACATTTAACGTAAATAAATAACATAAAACATATTGTACAAAACAAAGAGTAGAATAATCATATAATGATAACAATAAGCTAAACAAAACCACACAAAGATGAAATCATAAAACTGGAAGGTTATGTGTGAAATAAAAAAGATACAATTTAGGGTTTGACTAGAACTCTACGATATTGTTTGAAAAGGAAATATCATATATATCATGTTTGTTTGTTAGTTTATTTTTCTATTTTTTATCTATTATTGACAATGTTTTGAAAACAAAAAAATGTGATCATTGTTAGTTACTACATTTCTAGGTGATTAATTACTATGTTTATCAACGATTACATTTTTATAACAAGAAATGTAGTTATTGATATTGATTAAATTTCATATGCCTCAAACACTACAATTTTTATATAAAAAACATAGTTAAAATTATCTTAAATATTTTATCATAAATATTATATCTATTACGACATTTTTATACTAAAAAATGTCATTAATATTGAAAATATCAAATTTATTTTGTTATTTTTTAAAATGATCAACTATGTTTCATATGAAAAAATGTAGTGCTTATAAAAATAAAAAATTACGATTTATCAATGACTATGTTTCCATCACAAGAAACATAGTTACTGATATAGAGAAAATTTTATATTTATCAAATACTACATTTTTTACATAACAATGTAGTTAAAAGTATTATAATTTTTATATTTATTATTATGTTTCCATACTAAAAAACCTCATTGATATTGAAAATATCTAATTTATTAATTTTATTTTAATTGATTGACTACATTTCATATATAAAAAAATGTAGTGCTTTTAAAATTAAAAACTTCAAAATCCTAAATTTGTTCTAATCTACTACGTTATTTCTTTTAAAAATGTTGTTTTTATTATTTTTATTCTACTATGTCTCCAATCGTTACTAGGTGTCCAATCATCTAGCTAGGAATGTAGTTTTGTCTAATCACATGGCTATGAATGAAGCTTTTTGTGTTAGAATAAGTCTTAATTTATCATGCAATTATGTTGATTTTTAAGGATAAAATAGATCAAAAAATTTTATTATTAAAGTCAAAAGTGGGACACAATTTTGCTTACTTTTACGAATCTTAAAAAACCTCAAAGAGAGGTGGATTTCTGATTCTAGGCTATTTAGACACTATTAAAAATCTTAGAATACCCCTAAGAATTAGATACTGTGAACCAAACTAAGGAATCATATTACAAAAAGCAAGATTCCAACTAATAATCTAAATTTTCCCTAAACTAATTGCCTCTTAAAGGTTTAAGGTCTACCAAAAAAAGGTCTAAAAGTTAGGGATGAAAGCTAAGAGGCACGTGACTCACTTGATAAATCAAGCTGGCATAAGTCATCAATTAAAAGAAGCACAATTGTCCACTTATCTGATAATCGATTTGAAACTTAAATTTTAGCATGATGTGGTTTTATATAAGATTAAATGTTTAAGGGCAATTGTACAAGCAATTGCCTTTAGCATTTTCCTTATTCATAATGTACTTATTTCTCATCTTTTCCATTAAAAATGCACCACAAAAATTAAAATTAAATTTTAATAAGCTTATTTTCTTTTAAGCAATATAGGAAACTCTTGTTGAGTTGTTTATTGAATCAAAATTCCAGAGAAATACCCAATATTTATAAATTATTTTGGTCAAATTGTTAGGCTGTGCAAAAAGATAATCCTTAATCGTTTCTCCTAAAATCATTATACTGATCTTAATAATTTTGATTAACAGTGTCATTACCCATCAAGAATTGAAATAGCTTTCTTTATGCACTTTTGACATTGATTTAATGCCTTTGTCACTTTTCTTATTTGTCATTGTTCGATTGCTAGTATTTGATAGTGCAGGAAATCCCTGTTCTTATAAAGTATTTATGTCACAAACTAGAAAAAAGGATATTTATGTTAACAAAGTATTTATGCTATAATCCAGGCATAAATCAAGGTATTCTATTCGATATTTCATATTGAAGCTTCTTTTTGACATTAACATCAAGTAAGTAGTTCGACTTTTATGAAATTATGTATTTTGCTACAATAGTTTATTTCATTAAATCTTACTACCAACTTCTTTTTTTTATGGATCAATAATTTGTTTGACAATTTTATAAGTTTTCTAATGTAAAAGATCCACTACTGTGGCAACTGCAAAATGTATTATTTATATCACTGCAAATCATAGTAATAGAACAATAGATTGATTAGCTATTAGATTGAAAGGAAAATGATAGCTAAAAGGAGAGAGTTTAGAAACTCATAGCTTATATTTCACACAATATTTTACAGATATAGTTGGAATTCTAGTTCCACCTTTATAGTGAATGAGTTACCCTTATTTATTGCCTAAAAAGTTACCTAGTACTATTACGTAACATTATAGTGACAATGACTCTAAAAAAAAGGACTAACACATGTTTTTAAGTGCTTTTACAATAAAACAAACAACTTTATAAAATAGATAACAACTTCAATAAAAGTAAAATTTTGATGCGACAACACAACTTTTATATTTGACGAAATGATAAGGCTTCACGCTTGTTGAGAAATGTACATCTGTCGAAATAATTATTCAACTAATATAGCTGACTAGGCATACACTATTCGTAATTAAGTATCTTATTTATCTATGTTACAACATGTCAACTCTAATATTCAACATAATTTAAAATTTACTATTATATTATACAACATAAGCCTATTTTGGAATTCATAGGGTTTTGGTACAATTGATTAAGACTTTTTGTTTTTTTAAATAGCATTTCATTCATGAAAAAAAACTAATAGTCTGTCTTAACCATATAGGGTTTTAGCTTTATATACTTGAGAAAGTATAAGTACTTCTAATATATTTACATATAACACAAGGTCAACTAGTTACAACATTATTAATTATAATATTCCTCTTTAAGCAATTAGGGCAAAATCCATATGAGCTTGTTTTTAAATGGATGAAATATTGAGGAAGAAAGTCTATTGATAATTATATTAGCTAGTTGTGACTGAGAACGAACAAAGAAGATGTGAAGAAAACACTCGAAAACAAGACCTCAAGCAAAAGGATAAAAGGTCTCAAAATGTTTTTATGTGAGCATGAAAGATTGGATTGGTAGTAAGTTGAGTGGTAGCCATATTGTCTGTGTACATATAACATAGCAATGTAGGAAAAAATCCGATCTCATTCAATATAGATGAAATCCAAAGTATATCTCGAGAAGCTATAGAAAGAGCCATATACTTTAATTTAATACTAAATTAAGCAACAATGATTTACTTTTTAGCACTCCAAAATATAAGGTTGGAATGTAAGAAAACACCACAACCCATAGTAGTAAGGGTGAGCATTAATCAGTTTTAACTGAATAAATCAACAAAAAAAATCAAAATTGGATTAAATCAAGTTTACTTATTTCAATTGAGGGATCAATTGGGGTGGTGTATCAGTTGATTTGCAATTTTGTAAAACAATTGATCCATTTGCAAAAGATCAATGCTTTTTATTTAGGTGAAAAGATGCTTTCATTTAGGTGAAAAGCAAAAACCCTAAAAAAATTGATAGATTTATTTCAGTTTGGTTTATTTTAGTTTTCACTCTTTTAATCAGTCGGTTTGGTTATACTTAGGGTCCATAAATAGAGTGATGCAACTTATAAATATGATAAGGATGATTAGGGTCCATAAACCTTAGTGGTTGTGCTGTAAGAACTTCTTCATGCAATTTGCCATGTAAAAAGGCATTTTTAACATCTAATTGCCTGATAGATCATCCTCTACTGATAGAAATAGAGAGAACAGTTTGGATAGTAGTGGTCTTAACAATAGGTGCAAAAGTGGAGTCAAAGTCAATGCTTTCTAATTGTGTGAACCTTTTTCCATTAACCTTTCCTTAAATTGCTTAATGGTGCCAAAGCTCTTTCTTTGAATTTATAGATCCAACAAAAACCCACAACATTCATGGATTAATCACAAGGTACTGAAGACCAAGTATTTTTTTGCAACAAAGTGAAATATTCATCATTCATAGTTGAAACCTATTTTTCATCTTGATATGCTTTTTTTTTTTAAAGATACTGGTTTAAAGGGTGGATGATTTGTAACATATAAAGAGTACGGCATTCTGGATCATTGTGTACCATATCGACTTTGTGTAATCATAGGATAGATGGTTTTTGAACCAAAAGAATTGAAAGGCTTGAATAATAGTTGAGTCGAAAACACTAACAAAAAGGATTTAGTAGGATCATTCATGATTGGACTTGGCTCAGAGATAGTTTTATTTGGAACTATAACAATTAATGATGGTTCTGACACAATTATAAGAAAAGGTATAGGCAAAGATACCTTGAAACTAACTAGATGAGATGAAAAAGAATCAATGAGATTAAAAAGAATCCTAAGAGCTATAGATCCATAACATTCTATAAAAAGAAAGTAATTTTCATAAAAATACATGCCATGAGATATAAACTCAAGCATTAAAGGGTTCTAAGTATGGAATCAATCTAAATCAAGAGATCTTGACTAGTATTGCTATGGCATATGTAATATTCTTTCCACCTCTTCTGCAAAGAACATTTTACTAATCATCTTACTCCTCCAACATATCCTCTTATGATTAACTATGGTAGACACCTTCATAAGTATAAGTTACTGCCCATTAATTGGTCAACCTTATATGTGGAAGGTTTTTCCACCAATGTATGTAGCCATCTATCAATAAAGTTTTCATCTCACACTCTACATCTTGATCCCTTAACCAAAACCTCTTTTCTTACTACTAAGCTGCTCTACAAATAGGATGGACTCAAATTTTAATTTTACATCAAGAAAGGGAGATTTAGGAAAATATCTGGCTTTCAACGATCACTACATAAGGAAACCTTATTACATACTAACCTCTAGCATTGTTTTTCCAAAAAAGCCAAGTTAAAACCTTTGAATCCTTAAAGCCCAGTCCCCTATCAAGCTGGGAACAACATATAGCATCCCACTTTAACCAAACATGTCTTTTATATATTCTATCACCCCCAAAAGCTTGCCAATAGTGTTGTAAGCTAATGAATGAAACTTTTTGGTAATTTGAAGCAACTTATAATATACGTTGGTGTTACTTGTGCCATAGCTTGGATCAAAGTAGCTTTCCCAACTTGGAAAAGTAACTTACCTCTCCAACCTTTTACGTTTGCCTAAACTCGATTCTTAATAAACCTAAGGACCATTAGCCATGACATTGGTATTTGGCTAATTGTAGTATTTCTTTTCCATTTTGACACCACATAATGAAAACACCTATTGTTCTGATCTCTTTCTTTAAGCCACAACTCCTTTGATATTTGTTGCCATATTATTTCTTGTCAATGTAAAAGGTTAGCTAACTCTTTCTGACATAAAAAAAACCAAATTTCTTTAAGTCTTGCCTTAGTTGTTCCATCTCAAACTACTTATGCTTAATCCAAATCCTTAAATTTCCAAATTGTAAATAGCTCCATTTATTCAATCTTCATCCACAAACATTCAACTTTCCAACCAAATTCGTAACACAAGGATGTTGTTGTTACCATTTCAACCTAACTATCTTTTCACACTCTTCATGGTCGATCTATATATTTTCAAATCTAAGCATCCTTGTTCCTCAACCCAAATTCCTTTTTGTGGTGTTAAACTAAAATAACAACAGCAAATGGTCTGATGTTGTGGAGAGCAAATGTTTCGCCACTATAAAAGGACATTAAATTAACCAATCACCATTCACAAAATGTTGATCTAGCTTTTCAAGAATAATTTTTAACTTAATCAATCTAGTCGAAGTAAATTTTAACTCCGTATAAGGGATCTCTAAAAGATCACAATTATCTATTACCTTTTTAAAGTTGTCAATTTTCTATGAACATCTTTGGCTTTCCCCTTGCTTCACATCATTTGATAGTCATTCATTAAAATCTTTTGCATATAACCATGGCAATGAGCTTTTGTTTTATAACACTTTCAATAAATCCTATGACTCAACCCTTTTTTTTTGTTTTCAGTATACTATAAAAGGCTATAAATCTCCATTCTCCCATCTCATTCTCTTCTATTATTTGAACATCTAAATGTAATGTAAAAAATAAAAAATGAAATATATTCTTCTAAGCCATCCATATCAAGGCCAAGCCACTAGATCTACCCTTATTATTTACAACAAAAACACAATCATAACCTAATCTAGATTAGATCCACTCCATTTTATTACCTTTCCTTTTTATCTCAAAAAGGAAATTATTTGGAGCTTGTTCTCTTTAACAAACATTGTCAGTTTAAGAATTGCTTAAGGAACCACTAACCCCTCGGTAGTTCCACATTAAGCAATTCATTAGCTTCGACAGGATAGCTTTTCATCACCAATCATTGTTGCTATAATCAATTAACCATTTTCATGTTCTTCCATCTCCATTTGATTTTTGAATATCTTGCACTCAATTCCTTCCATCCTTTTACACAGACTCGACTCATCATTATTCCTTTTCTTGCTCTCATGTTTCACAATAGTTAAATGGTATCCTATTTTAGGAGCTCGTCCCCATGCTTTCTTCTAACATTCTTGAACATTTGTTTCCTTACCTATACTAGATGCAATAAACATAGAATTATTTTATCCTGCATGCATGCTGATGTCCTATCATATTTACCTCTGCCACTTTATGCCCCTGAAATAATTGGCCACCTTATTTCTACTTAATTTGATGGGATACTGCCTTTACAAATCCTTTTTCATTATTCAATTTCCCCTCATCAAATCCAATATTTTTGCACATATCCCAAATGGGAGCACTTGCCCTATAAGGGCATTTGTGATATTATGCAATCTTAGGGATGATAAAATAATCCATACCCAATAGGTTTCAATCCGTGCGATCCAATAGGGTCAAATTTTTTAAAATCAAAGGTCGAGCTAGAAGTGGGTCGAGGTTTTTTTCCTAAAGTCATGTTTCGGTCAGAATCAAGTTTTAGGTTGTACAGCTTCGACCCAACCCAAGTATATATAAAAAAATATACTCTTTTAATATTTATTTAATTTTATATTTATTTATTGTATTAATAAAATTATTGTTTAATACTTTACTTTAAGTTATTAACTTAGTAACAATACTATATTTATGTATAATTAAGATATAATTTATATTAAATAATGTTTTATGAATATTTTACTAAATTAAAATTATTAAATTAATTTTGAGTCGGGTTGATTGCAAGTTATAAATATACAAGTTGGGTTGGGTTAGGGTGGAATCAAGGGTGAATATTAAGCAGTTGGTAGGAGCTAGGTCGAGCAAAAAACTACCCTAACCCATTGACATCCCTATCCAATCCAATCTACCCTACCTAAATGTTGCAACTCACCATTTTGAACATTGTCTAACACCACTTCTATAATAGAGCCAACATATCCACCAACAAACCACCCATATTACCACCACCTTTGGATGAAGATGATGGTTTTAATGTAAAGGAAAAAGCCTCCAATCCATGGGATGTTGCTGGGCATATCTTGGAATCATCATTTTGCATCTGGCTTCTGTACTCCTTATTTACTTTCTCTGCCTGATTTTTCATGCTAATAACAACCTCACATTCTACCTTAAGATGATCTAGCCCTTCATATGAGAAATCACAAGTATATGAATCACTCAAGTAATAATATGAAAGTAATTAATTCAAGTATCATCTCTCAAGGACTATGATAGTAATTAGATAGATTATCGAAATTAAGCATCTTAATTATATTCGATTTTATTATTAAGAATTTAAACTACTAAACTAGTGATTTCAAACAAACAAAAAATAAAACTCTAAACAAATCTAGACTAATGTAATTTGAATCATAAAAGAAAAATAACTAAGCATAAAGAACTAGAAAGGTAAATCAATTAAAGCAACTTGTAATGAAATTGAACATGTGTAACCAAATTAAAAAAGCAAGCACAAATTGAAGCTAAAAATAGAACTTAAATTTGGTAACTAAGACAACAACTAATCAACAGGAACATGAATTTAATTGAACTTGAAAATTAAAAAAATGTATAAATGAAACTTAAAAAAGCAATGAATTAAAATGCAAAAATGACAATGAATTAAGCTAAAATAGAATTGAAAATAATAGTAAAAAAAAAAAAGAATTTAATCAAACATCTAATGAACTATAAAGTAAAGATAATGTAAATGAAAGGAAGCTTGATTCAAGTTGAATGCTACCTGCAAGAAAACATTAACCTTATTAATTTAACATCAAAGCCAAGCAAATTAAAGGAACAATAAGAAAACCAAACATCAACTTGAAAATCATATTCTAGATAGCTTGTATTGAAGTCACGATTTTTCATATCATTTAGTATTATTTAATTTTCAAAATTTTTGTAAAACTAGCTAACTACTATATAAACATGCCCAAAAAAATTCAAGAGCATTGGGCATCATTTGGCAATTGAAATTTAACAAAAATATAAGCAAAACCATAAAACTAGAAAATAGAATAGCTTTTAAATTTCAATTTCCACTCTCAAATTTGGAATCCAAATTACATGTAAACCTAGCTAACTAATGAATGAACATGTATGTAAAAGATCAAGACCAATTGAAATCAAGTTGCGCTTAAAAACTCATAAAAAGACAGTAGCTAAAAACTAAATATGGAAATTTGGAAATATGATTGAATAAGTTGAAATTAAAAGGTTGAATTGAAGTAAATGCTTAAAAGAAATACAAGTAAATTGAAGTAATATCTAAAGAAATGTAAATGGAAATTTAAAGAACATAAATGCAAGAAAACCTAAAAGAAAATGCTGGAAAAAACTAACCAAATAACCCACACTCTATGGAGAAGCAAGGCTATTTTTCATCCAAGAAAAATTAAATGGAACATTTTAAGCTACTTTACTCTTATTCCTACTCTTTACACCTTCAATTGGTAGTTGAATGGGGTATTTATAGGCAGCTTGTGATGTCACTTGACTAAAGGAATCCTTTTTTTAGTCCAAGTCAAGAACTCAATAAGTTAGTTGGAGAAGTAAAACCAAATGGAACAGAATTTCCAATTGGATTTACGCATGGCTGTCTAAGCAAAATGTGAAAATTTTAATAGTGGTCCTTATGAAATTAATTCCACCAATAAGAGTGCATAAAATGGCCAACTCAGTAGCTATTTTTTCTCTTCAAAATGGGATAGAATTTAAATCCAAAATCATTACTTTCCAGCTCCTAAAAACCATCCAAAGCTAGGTGTTCCTTACTCTTTTGTGCAACAACCTGTAGCTTGTTAACTATTACTTAAATCTAGCTTATGGCTTTGGCAGCTTCTCGAGGTTCCTTAATAGCTTATTGAAGACTTGCAAGGTAGCTAATGAACTTGGACAACTTGGTAAGCAATTGGATTTTCATAACTTGGTAAGTAGCTAAATTTTTCCTTTCTTCATATAGCTTTCGGTCACTACTTGGTTTATTCATGAAGGTCACTTTTCATGCTAAGAGATAGCTTAATTACTTCTTAATAAACTTATGTCTAAGGTTGCAGGTGTAAATAATCAACTCTCAATGCAAATAGTAGCAACATGTCATAACAAAGACAACTTGTTGAAGTATCTAAGTGTTCCAATTTTGGTCCAAATGCTACCCTTGAGAACATTATATAATATAGCAATGTTTTTAAATGAAATTACTAAGAACAAACAAAATTAGACCATAAAACATTATGATAATTCTATAAAATTAAAGAATTATCACACCCCGCAAACTTGAGCTTTTCTTGTCTACAAACAAAATAAAATCATGTTAGAGTCAACACATACTTTCAATGGTAAATTCATCATAGCTTCCTCATAGATTGTCTAATGAATATAACTTAAGGACATGCATTGTATAAATTGCATTTCATGAGAACATATCCCACCACCTTTACAACAGGACATTACATTTCTTACATGCACATTCATGGGCGATTAAATTTTTATCATTTAGGGTCTTATACATATGAAAATCCATTCTCATAAACATCTTTACATTTCATGACATTCTCTTACATCATTATCATATTCATGCATTCACAAATATGTTCTATGTGTCATGCAAATTAGCATTTATTTTGTGGCATTCGTTCAAAAAAGTAATAACATAGACTTTTTGGTCTAATCTTTTCAAATAAAATATCTGTCTTAATGGGTATCAGAAGGGTGAAATAAGAGATCAATTAGAGGTAAAGATCAATGTATTAGAATTGAATCAAGAAGAATTTAGGCATGAGCTTTGAGAGAGGAAGCAACAGATCACTCAGCTGGTAGAAATGGTTAAAAGTTATGGAGGGGATAAGTTTGTTTCTCAAGGGTCTTCGTCACTTCCAAGTCAATCAAATTAAGATCAATCGATTCTTGCTAGGCTCAACATCTTTTAAAAAGATCCCAAAGCATATGGTGTTTCGAATGAAGATCAAAGTTTGGACAAAGTCATGAAAGGAATTAATAACTTGACTACACAAATGATTAAACTCAAAAATTTGATTTCCAAGACAAAGTCACTAGGTTTCATATAACCCCCACCAACTATCTTAAATCTAAACCTATACTCAAATTCTTCTTATGTCTGATTTCCACCACCTTTTTTAAGCACCTAGGATCAAATCCCCAAACTTCATGTAGTCTTAAAGAATTCCACACCTGAACTTATATCCTTTACCTCACATTCCACAATCACCTATCAGCTTATTACCTCCCAACCACCTATCAAGTGATGTCTCAAGTTTTTACTCTTGCACCTCTTGGTCAATCCCTCAAACGAAAAACAAAAAAAGATAAGACTGAATTGAACCCTATCCTTATGATATATACTAACCTATATCCTTGTTTGGCAAAAGCTCACCTTATCACCCTAATTCTTATTGAACCTTTCAAACTGCCATATCCTAAATGGTACAATCCTAATATTTGATGTGAATACTACTTCAGCAATATAGGCCATTCTTTGTAAGATTGGACAACCTTAAGTACAAGGTGCAAAGTTTGATCAATGTCGACTTGTTGAATTTTGACATTGGAATAAAACCAAATGTTTATGAAAATCCTTTATTAATCCATGCCAGGATAATGATCAGTGTTGTAAATGACAGTAAAGTTGGTCAGGGTAATGATTAAAAGGATAGAAGCCCTAAGAAAAAGGGTCATTCCTATCAGTAGCCTTAATCAGCTTCTATTAGACTTTATGGGTGAAGTGAAGAGGTAGTATGAGTAAGTTCAACACTTCTATGACCTTAGTTCTAGGATGTTAACATGATGTATAGACTTAGAATTCTTAGAATTAATGAAAATTTTTGTTGATTAATGTTATTTAGAAATGAATGCCCTCATTTATATTTTTAATAATTTGCCTAAAGGAGCTTGTGAAAAAAGAATGATGGTTATAAGTATACTTTAATCAAACTTTCAAGGTGAAAAGAATACCTTTAAAAAATTTGGCCTAAATATAGGAAGAGATTTAAGGTGTTTCTTTGTTGACAAAACAAAACTTGACATGTATAACATGCATCTTTTGTTTAAACATATTTTTTATGCCAGCTTACGACAAGGAACGGTGGTTATAAATATACTTTCATCAAACTTTTGAAGCACAAAAATATCTTTTAAAAATTTTGCCTAAATATTGAAAATTTTTTAAAGAATTATCTTTTAAGGTAAATAGTAAATTTCACATTATGTACTTCTAATTTAAGGTAAATAATAAAAGGTTCAAGGAGAGTGTGTTCAAAAAACAAAAAGACTAGTTTGTTTCTCGCACCTCAATACTCAAGCTCATTTAACAATCATGGAGAAAAAAATGCTAACTGAATTGAAAGGGTGGAAATGGCACAAAAAGAGATAAAGGGAACAGTTATAGGTATGCAGCAAAACATGGATAGGTTATTCATAGAATTGAAACGCATGTTGATAGGATTTTCAAAAAAAACAAAAAAGATTGTCAAAATACATAGGGCAAAAAAATAGCTATTGAAAAACCATTGTAACCATTAAGGTTTTCATATCCCTATGTTTAGAATCCCTACATTACACAAGCACCCTCGAAAAGTCATCAACCTTATGCTTGTACTTCTACTAAGCCATCATCGACCTAAATAAACGTCAACCTTGAATCTACTCATTTGGACCCTATCATTATGCCTAATCTAGATTATCTTAAAGAATAAAAGAAATTAAAAAAAGTGTTTGAATTAGTAAAAAATATGGAGATGAGAAATAATTATGACCTGCTAGAAGAAAGATCGAAGGCAATTAAAGGACATGATGTATATGGAAGCATTGATGCCGATGAAACAAGTCTAGTGCTTTATCTTTTCATACTGCCCACATTTAAGGTCTTAGACATCGAGCATTATGATAGAACAAAATGTCCTTTGGCACACATCACCATGTACTGTCAAAAGGTGCCAAGTCGCACTCATAATTACAAGCTTCAATTCATTATTTTTAAGATAGTTTTACAGGGTCCACAACAATGTGGTATGTTTAGTTAGATTAGAACAAAATTCATTATTGGAAAGATCTAGCTAGGGCTTCTATTACACAATATAAGCATATGATTGACTTGGTTCTTGATAAATTATCTTTACAAAACATGTAAAAGAAGGTCGATGAAAGCTTTAAAGAATATGCTCAAAGATGAAGAGATGTAACTATCCAAGTACAACCATCTAATAGAAAAAAAAGTCACCGTTCTATAGAGTAACATTGAAATTTTAAAAGCAACTCATGCAATTTCATTAGAGGAAGGAATATTTAAAAAACCATTGAACATTGAAGAACCTTGAGATATCCAAAAAGATTAACCATAGTTTGAATATTTTGTTTTGAAATTTGAACCTTTATTTTTTTTTCAAAAATTTTAAGCCTATCACAGTTAGTCTCAATATTTGTTAAAATGCCATATCAAGAAATTAAAAGAGTGCAAAAGTGGATTATGCTTTAAAAGATAACTTTTCATTTGTGAGCCTAGATAAAGAAATACTAATTTACTTTATTCTATCTAATGGTAAAATTTTTTTTGATAATTAAGACTAAGATATGTCAAACCATTTCGTTCTCTTGAATAGACCAAGTTACAATTTACTTTCATCATTTTATGCAGTAATCACCAATTTTCAAGAGATTCAATCAAATGTTTTCAAAAGAATATATATTTTTTGGATTATGGAATAGTTATGTAAGGTAATTTCTTTTGTTGTCATGATGATAAAATGACCATATTGGGACATTTGTTATGAAAACATTCATATTTGAATTAACATGAATTGTTGTGGATGAGAAATAGGTGATTTTCAGATTATTATGGTAAGGGTCACATTTTGGGACAAGAATAATGACTTTGGTAAAAGATTGAAAAAGATCAATGCATAACAAGGAATGATATTCAAAAATGGAATGCTTAAAGTCAAAAGAAGGTGGTGAATTATTATTATAGTTCATGAAAACTAGTTGATAGGGTTTCTAAGCTAGTTCTAAAGCTTTATGATAGAAAATGAAAAAGGCTTGAGGACTTGTTTTACCATAATTAAATGTGCATCACAATAGCTTTTTTATTTGCATTATGTAAATTTCACTTATTACATATCTAGCTTTGACTTTGGATTTTGATTTTGAAAGGTTGAGAATTTGTAAATATAAGATTTTGATCCTCAATTGAAGAGAATTTTTTGATTTGGAGATTTCAATTTTTGATTAAGATTTCGATTAAGAAAAAATTTTCATTACAAAATGTTAAGCTCTAGCTTAGAAAAAATTTTAAAATAAGGTTTGTAAAAGAGTTGAGCCTTAATTATGGGGTGAAATCCTTTTCAAGATGAGATGTTTTTATTTCAATTGAGATTTTTTTTTTTAAGTTCCAAAACCTTTGTTAAGGAGGAGCTTTTTCAAAGGTGAGAATAATCGATATGACCTTAGGGCATGATCCTTAAAACTTCAAAGTACCTTTTTACATTTGATTTTTTTCCTTAAGTTTCAAAGCCTTTATTAAGATAAAGCTTTTTCAAAGATGAGAATGATTTATAAGATCTCAGGCATGATCCTTAAAACTTTCAGGTACCATTTTAAATTTGATATTTTTTTCTTAAGTTCCAAATCCTCTATTAAGGATGAGCTTTTTCAAATATGAGAATGATCAATAAGAACTCAGAGTATGATCTAAAAGACCTTTGAGCATGATCTATAAAACTTCATGGCATGATCTCTAAAACTTCAAGGTACCCTTTTAGATATAATTTTTTTAAGTTCCAAAGCCTTTGTTAAGGAACAGTTTTTTCAAAAATAAAAATGATCGATAAGACATCAGGGTATGATCTAAAAGATCTTCGAACATGATTTTTAAGATCTTAAGGCATGATCTAAAATCTCTGGGTTATCAAAGTTTCAAAGCCGTTGATAAGGAAGAGATTTTTAAAAAATTATAATAATTATTAAGACCTCTAGGCATGATTTACAAGATCTCTAGACGTAATTTCTTAAAACTTTCAAGTATCTTTAAAAAAAATTCTTTGGGTATCATCTTTAAAACTTATGAGTATCCTTTTGAAAACCTCTAGGTATCATCTTTAGAAATCTCCGGGTATATTTTTAAAACTTTCGAGTATCATTTTTCAAAAACCTCTAAGTATCATCTTAAAAACCTCTATGTATTATCTTTCAAAACCTCAAAATATTTCTTTTCAAAAATCTCTAGGTATCTTTTCAAAACCTTTGGGTATTTCTTTTTTAAAACTTTTAGATATTTCTTTCAAAACTTTTGAATACATTTTCAAAGACTTTGGGTATCTCTTTTCAAAACCTTAAAGTATTCTTTCTAAAACCTCATGGTACATTTTCAAGACCTCTAGATATTTCTTATGAAATCATTTTCAAATCGATTTTCAAAACCTTTAGGTAATAATTTTTTTATTAAGATTTTTGAAGTCTCAAAGTGTCTATTAAGGAAGAGCTTTTTAGATTCTTTTGAACCCAAACAAAATGGATGTCTTTTATCTTTGTAAATTCTTAATTTATAGAAAATGTACAAAGAGAGGTAGCTGTAGACACCCTATTTTGTCTAGAGTATTTTTAATATAATTGGATCTCGAATTGCATTTTGATATTGAGTTTTTAAAGTGATTTTTAAGCCCAAATTTAAAGGCCCAAAAGTGTTTTTTAGTTTTATTTATGGTAAAAATAATATAAATTTTGATTTTAATATTGATTTTATTTAGATTTGAAATTTAAAGATTGAGTTTGATTTTAGTAATTCTTGAGAATCAAGTTTCTACAAGAAGAAAAAGAAATATTGGTAGGATCTTGATAGATTTAACTGGTATTCAAAATTTTCAAATTAAAAAGAGATACAATCACTATATAAGGAACCCAATTCTTAACAATCAGAGAATTAAGAAGCATTACAATCAATAATCATCAGGCAACATAAAGCTTTGAGTTTTAAAAGATAAGTTAGAATGTTTGAAGCTAGAGAGAAAAGGGAGAAAAAAAATATGAAAAAAAGCTAACTTTTGGCTTTGGCTTGTATACGAAGATCAAAATGACGTCGTTTGGAAGACGCTCAACCCATGCCTAAACCAGCTTGACCCGTATGTTGACCCGCGTGTTGACTCACTTCTTTACCTAACTTGATTGTAGGTTTTAATTGTTTTTTTTTATTTTTTTATTTTTTATTTTGATTTTTTATTTTTTATTTTTTGTTTGATTTTGATTTTTTCCTTTTTTTATTTTAGTATTTTCAATTGTGATTGAATTAAAAGTGATGAGAAAAAGAAAAAAGAATAAAATAAGAAACTTTGGTAGGATTTTTATTCTTATATTATATGCTTAATTTTTATTATAATTATTTGCATGATTATTTCCTTGATTTTTATTATATTTATTTGCATGATTTATTATGATATTTTTGCACAATATTTTGCATGAAGTTTATTTATTTGCATTGTTTATTATGATTTATTTTTGTATGATCTTTGCATATTTTAATTATGATATTTTTCTATGACATTTTTATAGTATTTTTTTTGTATGACAACCTTTTGTAAATAAATTAAAGGAATTGAGATTTGATTTTTCTTAAGATATTTAAGGAATTCAACAACGAAGCCTCTTCAAGTGAATAACAAGTTTATTTTAAATAATCTTGAGGTGAAGGAAATTTTTTTTTGGTGCAAACCTAAAGACTTTTTTTTTCAATATTTAAATATTGAAATTAAGAAAAAACCATCTTTGATTAAAGCTTAAATAAGATAATAGGTGACAAATTTGGTACCAATTTTGGGTGTTGTGAAGGTGCTAAAACTTTCTCTACTCATAATCGACTCTCAAACATAACTCTGTTTATGTAGACCAAAACTTATTCTTTTTAAAATCCCTTAGTTTATACTTAGGAAAACCTTAAAAAGGATAGATTCACATAGGTGGCCTATCATACCTATATAAAAAAAGATTGGTGATGACTCCATATTTTTGTATCTAAAAGACAAGTTTTTGGATTTGAACGTTATAACATAAATAATATATTTATTAATATAATACATATATATAGATATAAAATTAAAAAAATAATTTAATTTATATAGTTAAGGCAAAATTGAACACTATAAACCGATTTTCAACTCAACCTTGATTTTTTATAAAACCTCAATTCAATCTCAAACAAAAAATGCATCTAGCAAATCTGAACGAATCAAAACTTATCGAATAAGGGTTGTTTTATTATCCAGTCTCGATTGACATTTTTCTTTAAAAATTTATTCACTGACTTTTTTTGTTGTAAATTATCCTATTAAAAAATTTTTTAAAAAAAGCAAAACGTAGAAAAAAGGTAAAAAAATTATATAGAGTGTCATTTGCACACATCCATTGGTTTTTCTCTCAATAAAATTATTTAATTAAAAAAATAAAAAAATTATAAAATTATATAAAAAAAGACAAAACAAGCAAAAAAGAAAAAAGAAAAACCAAGTTGCCATGCAATATTAGTAATGAAGCTTTTTCTAATATTCTTTTTTTAAAAAAAACTATCATATTAAAAAAATAAAATGAAGAAAATAAATTTTTAATCAATAATATTAAATCAGCCTAACATTAAAAATGTTAAAATATTTAAAAAGGAAAAAAGAAGAAAAATTAAATAGAAAAAATGATAAAAAAATGAAGAAAATACTTTGACACGTGGCATACCTTTGGTATCAAATTAGCTAGACAAAATAGAATTTAAAGCCTAAAAATTATTTATCAAATACATGAAAATGAAAAACAATAAAAAGAACAAGTAGTATACTTTTAATGTCAAATAAGTCTCATAAAAAATATAAAATTTTGAAAAAAAAAAAGTAAAAAGAAAGACATAAAAAAACTGGTATAAAATGGAGCCATCTTTAAAAAATAAAATATATAAAAAAATATTTAATTTATATAAAAGATAACAAGAAATAAAACTAAAAAATTAGAAAAAAAGTGGCTCTCCATTGATAAATATTGTTCATCCATATAGTAATAAATTTTAATGTATGAATTTTAAAAAAAAAATTTCTTTCTTTTGGTAGGATTTGAATAAGGACGGCTAGAGCGTACATTAATCTTTTTCAATAAAGTTTACCTAGAGTAGGTGTCAGTTCGATTTATTTATACTTAATGCAATATATACTAATAACAAATATTGCTAGCTCATTGCATGAGCATTGAACAACAACAATAATTCAGAATAAAATAATAGTATGGTAGTAACACATTTCAGCTTTGGTTTTGGATCCACTATTGCAAGTGGGTAAATAATATCGATAATGAATTAGTAGCACATAGAATTATTTTATTTTCCCATTCATTCCTCTATTTGTTGAAGAAGCATGATTTTCATGGGTATACAAAAATCAAAATGGTTGGCACCCATTAAACCATGTTAAAAGTTGAATTTGCCAGAGCCTAAATTTACTAGTAACACTTAGGAAATAATATGTTATTAACCTAAGTAAAAATATAATAAGAAGAATAAGACAGATTACGAGACATAAGCTAGATTAGGAGGGACCTTTTTTGTAATGTATTTGTAATAGTAATAAAAAAAATTAATATCATAAATGATTTTTAAATTATAATGAAATATTTAATGTAATACTTATATTTTACAAATTTTTAATATAATATTTGAATTAATTTAGTATTTAAAAAGTTGTTTGTTTATCACAAATTATCATTTGATATTAATCACATAAAAAATGAAAATTATTTGTGCTGAGTTCTAAGCTGAAGGGTAAAACCCTAAAATTATAAGGGATAGAAAAAAATGGTTAAGGGCAAAAGCAAAGAGAGTTCTCTATGCTTGCACTTCGACGCTCAAGTTAGAAGTTGGTTATAGGAGGTTAGAAAAAGAGTAAAATATAGAGAAAGTAAAAAAAAGAAAGATCCTTAGATAATACTTGGATGGCCCTATTTATAGATACAAAATGAAGGATTTACGAGGTAAATTGGTGATGTGGTCGAGTTGATGTGGCATTATACAAGTTAGGTCAACCTAAAAGTTAAAAATACCTTTAGCTATCTGTTGATAGTCTTTAATAAAGAAAAAGATCATTTTGCCCTTTGGACCTAAAAATACCCCTAACATTTTACCCTTTCATCAAGCAGTTTGAATATCAAACTATTAAGTGTAAATTTAGCTGATCTGATATGTGTTGATTTGATATATGCTTGATGGTGCTGAGTTTAACCTTAGGCATGGGCTTTAAATTATACACTTAATTGGTCCATCTTGGAGTTACTGATGTGAATGACCCAGTGTCAAAGTGGGCAAAGGTTGGGCTAAATAAGCTTGTGAGTAATTGTCAACATGATTTATTTGTCTGATGTGGTGTGGACCGATGTGAGACGTGTTTTTTCTTGGTGTTGGAATTTAATTTTCTAGTTTAGCACTGGGTTGACCTAGTGTTTGACAAGTTTGGTCGATCTAACATGAGTTTTTAACTAGTTTGAGTAAGTGAAATGATCGATTTGCCCCTCTATTGTATAAAAGTTGCATTTAATGAGGAAAAAAATTAGGCAATAAAAAATCTAGAGCTAAGAATGTGAAAAGTCATCTTCAGTAACCATTTGAAACACATGGCATGATATAGAGTGTTCATCTAGTCTCTGTGTTGGCTATATAAAGGGCCATCTTGGGCCTTCATTTTTTGTTCTATAGCCTTCATACTCTCAAACCAATCTGATTTAGCTGACTTAAACTTTTTCAGCTTTTTTCAACCAATTTTTCATTTTTTTTTGTATGCTTTTTATTTTTTTATCAAGTTTTTTTTTGGTTTTGGGGGTTATAGTTTAGGAAGTTATAAGATGAAGCTAAGAGAAGGTCATCTTGAAGGTCAAATGATAGATAACTTAGTCCCTTCTTTTATTGCAAGAAGAGAATATGCTAAAGCTGCCTTTTAGTTGAACCTAATGTCAAAGAAAGACTAGAAACGAGTTAAAGATAGTGCTTGTGCTAGGAAAAAGTGAGTCCATGATGGGGTGGAAGAGCTTCTAGCTTCAATTGACTATAAGCTTGAAAACCTTCAGCTCTAATGTTTGAGGTCAGTCTAGCTTCTCTGGATGACCCTCTTTCTTCCCTTTTTGTTCTCTCTTTTTGTTCTAAACATTCTTATGTTCCTTTTACTTCTTTCCACTAGCCTTTTAAACCAATCTCAATTTATATCCTTAATTCTTCCCTATTATTTGAGGAATTTCCTTGTCTTTCTTCTTTTTTTGATCTAATGATGGTTTTAACTACTGCTCGAGCATCAAATCTTGCTTATCCAGAATTTGAGTCTTTTGAAGATGAAGATTTTAAGTGCGAGGAAAATTCTGATTATAAGTAGGAAAAAGGGTTTAATCGAGCTAAAGAGGGAAGTGAAGGGAAGGAAGATATCTTTTTAGATTTAAAGGCCTTAGCTTAGATTTTTTTCTTATACTTTTTATAGCTTAGGTTTAGTTTTTAAGGATGTGATAAAGAGCTTGAAGGGAAGGGTCAATCCTAAAAACTACACTAACATGTGCTCTGTATATCATGCTCAATCTTTTAGGGTCATCTTTAACCTTCTAAAGAAGGGATACAGTGTTTTGACATCGACCATCGAGGATCGGGTCATTTTTATTTTACAAGATTATAAAATTTGAGTGTATTAGGACTCCGTAGGGGCTGGTATAAGGCTCTCTCTACATATTTTTATTGTTAAAATTTTTAATTCCTATAATTTGAGTATCACTCAGCTCGCTCAAAATTTTTTTGGTACATAATAGCTTTCATTATCCTTTGTATAAATTTAGATATTCTTTCAACCATCCCTTTGTTTAAGGAATTTTTTGTAATAAAAAAGTACCCTACAATAAGATCTAGTTTTACATTACAACTCAATAAGCTAAGAAAATCTTCTTAGATTGCCTGAGCTTAATAAAAAGTTGAAAGCTGCTATTTCTCTATATCAAGAAGAAAGATGATCAGGGAAAGCATGAGATGTAAGAAATAATAAATTAGTCGGGTTCCTTTGATAGTTGCTGACTTCAATACTTGGGATAAAATTTTGGAGTTCACCCATAAGATAGAGTTGGTTATTGATGCGTATGAGTTGACCTCACCAAATGTAGCTAAAGAGACCAAGTATTAGGGTAGGTTTAAGGTAACCTCACAAAGTATTTACTTTCATAAATTTTTTTTAATACTTAGCTCATCTTGTAGATATGTTTGACATTGCCAACCCTTCTAAAAAAATAAACTTTGCTTGGTTCACACATGTATCAAGGCCAAAAAAAGAAAGAAGAAATCGACTCAGCTTGGAGCTTTTTTTAGGTAGGCATTAAAATAATAGATTCACATATTCTTAAATAACTGAGCTCCTAAGTTTAGGTATTTCCTGTTACCAAGAACAAGAAAAAGTAGAAGGTGACAGTAGGTCAAGATACCCCTTCTCTTAAAAGGTAAAAGACTGAAGCCTTTTTTTCCAAGATGGCAACACGTAAGCTTCAACCAACCTTTATAGCATTTCTTGTTTAGCTTAAAGTATGACTCCAATGAAACCCTTTTGAGGACCTCGAGGTGGTCAAAAAATTCATAAGGGTTGCAATCCCTCATAAAGGTACATCTTTTGGCTCAATTTTTTCCTTGCCTTATGTATTTAGTTATTTGCTTAAATCTAAGCTTGATTTTTCTTTTTATAGTATTCGAAAGTTTCTTAGCTTTTCTCTTTCAATCGACCAACCAAGGTATGCTTAGTGCTTATCGAACTTTGGCTTACTACCATAAGACTAAGCAAAACTTGAGAAAGTATCCTCAGGATCTCTACAAAAGCAATGATGTCGTTGCCAAGCTAAGGGCAAAAATTTTTTAGCTTAAAATGAAAAGGAAGAGGTTGAAAAAATTATGATTATTTTATTGCTCAGCTCAAAAAAATGCAAGTTCAAAAGGCCTAAGCTAAATCTCTTCAATAGTAATCTAAGCAAAAGCTTGATGAGGCCCAAGCTAAAATTGCAAGATTGAAATCGAAGCTCAAAGTTGAGACAAACAATAAGGAAAAGGCTAAGAAGGAAGTGGTGCAAGAGTTTATTACGTTCAAGAGGTGTTATGACTTATAGACCGAGTTTGCTAAGAAAAATGTACTTGATGCTTTTGATCTTGCACTGGATGAGGTAAAATTTCTCCATCCTAACATTGATGTCTTTAACATTAGCATGAATAATATCAGGTCTAGATCACCACCAAGGCAAGTTGATAAGGATAACGAAGAGGGTAGTGAGAATGAGGATTAGGACACCAAGCTTACTGTTACTCTGGAGCCTATGACTACTAAGCTAGAAAAGTAAATGAGAAAGAAAGAGGCTATTGTTGAGGAGGGAAAAGAAGAAAAATGAAGGAAATGAAAAGAATGAAGAAGAATTTATTTTTTCTATTTTTGTTTCTTTTTTTTAATTTTTTGTTCAAGTCTGAGGTCGAATTTTTTGTAAGGACCTCTAGTCAGATCACTTTACTAAACTTTTGTTATATCATACATTGCAATGAACACTTAATAAAATTTTTTCGTCAGCTCAGTTTTTGTAATCACTTAATCAAAATTCTATCAGTGTATCACTTAACTAAAATTCTATCATAAGGTGAATAGAAATATTTTTTCTCAAAGTTTTAGCTTTATATTTACTTTTTTGCTTTATAGTTTACTTCAAAGATATGACCAAAATAATTATTCAAGTCTCAGCTTAGACAAAGTGATGAGATCAACCTACTAAATTTAATAAATTAATTTGAGGATCTACTAAATTAACTTAAGAATTTAATTTAATGATTCAAAGTGTCAACTTGGTTTAGGAATGTGACCAAGGTTCTAACTTAAACTGTAAATAGGTTCTTTGAGATTTGTTTTAGGAAAATTGTATAAGAAATTTAGCCATGTACCAAGTCGAACAACCCTTTAACTTAGTCTTTAGTGTGGTACATTGCCTGAATTCTAGGCTTTCATAATATACTAAACGTAGTTAATAGTTGAAACTTTTATTCAATAAGTATCTTTCAAAATTACAAGTGTGAGCTCCACTTTACATCTTTTACTAGTAATAAATTTTAAGATTGTCTACATTCCATGTGCTGGGAATAGGATTGCCATTCATGTCTTGTAATATGTAGGCCATATCATGAATGACTTCTTTAAAAATGTAAAGTCCCTTTTAGTTTGGAACTAACTTTCCATATCAGTCATCAACTCCTGAAGCTTCTACCTTTTTTTAGTACTAAGTTGTCTTTCTTTATATTTTTACATCAAATTTTTTTATTGTAAAAATTAACTACTTTCTATTTATAGGCTACTATTTTGGTCAAAGCTATATCTCTTTATTTTTAAACCAAAACCAAATCCAAATTGGCCCTAAGGGCCTTTTTATTCCCCTTTTTAAATCTGAGCTCAACTCATAAGCTTAAGAGACTGATCTTCACAAGCACCATAGTTTCTGTCTTAAATGCTAGATGAGATGGCTTCTTTCCTATAAGGACTTTAGTGGTAGTTTTAAAAGCTTATAATACACTAGGTAGCTTATCAACTCATTTAGCTTTGTCTTCATCTAGCCTCATCTTAAGGGCTTTTATTATAGTTTTAGTAACTGTTTCGACCTGCTAATTAGATTGGGGATGGGCGACTGAGGTGAACCTCAAGTTAATGTGGAGATTGGCACATCATTCCTTAAACTTTAGGTTGTCAAATTGTTTTCTATTATCTATTATTATGGACTTAAGTAAACCAAATCTGTATACTATATTTTTATAGACAAACTTTTCAACCTAAGCTTCTGTAATGGTGGCTAGGGCCTCAACTTCAAGCGATTTTATAAAGTAGTCAACTATTACTATTACAAACCTTTTTTGCTTGTGATCGGGGTGAACAAGCCAAGGACATTTATTCCCTATTACATAAAACACCAAGGCCTAATGATGGGAACTAGTTTAATGGATAAAAAGGTGTTGTATGTGTGTAAACCTCTAATTTTTCATCTTTTATAGTTGGTCAGTAGTAGCCCTACCTGAGTATCTTATAAGCGAGTAACCAAAGTCTGAGGTGGTTACCATAGATTTTTTCATGTATTTTCCTAAATAAGTATTTTACCTCT
Organism: Durio zibethinus; assembly: GCF_047325235.1. Lineage (NCBI taxonomy): Eukaryota > Viridiplantae > Streptophyta > Magnoliopsida > Malvales > Malvaceae > Durio > Durio zibethinus. Next base: position 12,355,897 of record NC_143174.1, read on the forward strand.
TTTTCATCTACACATCTTAGGTAAGATAAACTAAAATATCTCATATACAAATTTTCATTGATCATGGTGTATCAAAGAGCTTTTTTCATTAGAGGTTTAGTTCAAATCTTATCTTTGAATAGTTCTTTCGTTGTCAGGAATGATTTGATTAGAGTCATCCATGATTCATTCTCTTAAATGCGACCTACCAATTTTTCCTCGATGCTCTTCTTTGCTAGCTTTTCCATGAGAACATGAGTCGAGCTTTGCATTGTCATCCTTAAAGCTAGTTTAGACAATGAGTTAGCTAGTGTGTTTTTTAACTTCGATATTTTTTTAACATCGACCTTAGAAAATACAACTAAGTGGGTTAGTGCTTTATCTAGGTACTTTTTTATTCCTTTGTCTTTTCTAGTTTCAAACTCTCCATTTATTTGGTTGACCATTAGTTATGAGTTACTGTTTATAATAATATTTTTTACGTTCAACTTGGTCGCCAATCTCAGTCGATGATTAGAGCCTCATATTCGACTTTAATATTTGAAGCTCTAAACTTGAACTTTAGGGCATATTGGAACTATAGGTTTTCTAAACTAATCAAAATTAAACTGACTTTACTTCTTTGGCTTTTATAGGTGACCCATCAGCAAAAGTTTTCACATTTTTTCTTTTTTGATTTCTTCAGCCTCTTTAGGTCGTTCATTGGTTTGAGCCGAGGAGCATTTGGTGACAAAATCTACTAGCACTTATGATTTTAGGGCCGACTTAAATAGTACATATAGGTTGTATTCAGTGAGTTCAATCATCCATTTGATTAGTCTACCAGATAATTTTGGTTTTTGCAAAATTTGCCTAAGTGGTTGGTTAGTTAAGACATTAATTGTATTGGCCTAAAAGTATGACTTGAGTTTTTTGGCTAACATGACAAATGCATAGGCTAGTTTTTCTATTTTGGCATAATTCATTTTAGATCCTATCAAACTTTACTTACAAAACACACTAATCTCTGTTTTCTTTATTCTTTTTTGACCAAAATTAAGTTAATGGCTTAGTCAATTGTAGCGAGGCATAAGTAGAGCATTTCGTTAGACCTCAGCTTTGATAAGATTGGTAGAGAGGAAAGAAATTGTTTAAGCTTTTCAAAAGATTTCTGACATTGTGGTGTCCATTTGAAGTTTGAGATATTTTTGAAGATTTTTAAGAATGATAAGACTGTTCCATTGACATAAACATAAATCTACTCAATTTATTCTTCTTATTAGCCTTTGTACCTCATTGACTGAGGTTGGTGCTTTCATGTCAAGAATAGCTTGGAATGTTTCAAGGTTTGCTTTTATTCCCCTATTGTTAATCATGTAGCTGAGAAAACTTTCTTAATGTGACACCAAAAGCACATTTGCTTAGGTTAAGTCTTATATTGTATTTTTTCAAGTTATTAAAAGTCTTTTCTAGATCTTTCAAGTATTCAATCAAGCTCTTACTCTTCACAATCATGTTATCCACATATACCACTATATTTTAATCAATTTGGTCCTTAAAGATCTTACTAACTAGCCTTTGGTAGGTTGCTCATACGTTTTTCAGGCCAAAAGGCATGACTTTGTAACAATACAAATTTTTTTTTTTATTATGAAGGCTATTTTTTTTTATCTTTTTTGAGTATTTTGATCTGATTGTAGTTTGAATAAATGTGCATAAAACTGAGTAGATCATGCTAGGCACTATTATCTACCAGTCGATCTATGCTGAAAAGAAAAAAAATTATCTTTTGGATAGGCTCTGTTGAGATTGATAAAGTTTACACATTCTTTATTTTTTACTGTTCTTTTTTACCATGACCACGTTGGCAATCCAAATAGGGTAGTATGCCTCTCTGATGAAGCCTACTTCTAACAATTTGCCAATCTCATCCTCTATTGCCAAAGTTTTTTTACGACAAAGTTTTTTTTTTGTTGAACTGGTTTTGCATTCGGATTAGTGTGCAATTGATGAACCATCACTTTAGGATCTATAGCTAATGTGTCAGATGGAGTCAAAGCAAACAAGTTGGCATTATTTCTTAATAGTCAAATTAGTTGTTTTTTATGGTGAAGCTATGCCTCAATTTGCATACACTTTTCAAAATTATTCTTCTAGAATAAGATAGAGACATTTTTTCTATTGGTTCTGGTTTTAATCATTGATTAATGATTTATTTTTGCTTGGTTAGGTCAGGATTATTTCCTATGAAAAGGATAAATCCTGACATGATAGTTGATTATCAATGAAACAATTAGCAAAAAAGTAAAACTCAATCAAAATGTAGAATTTCATTTCAAATTTTTTCTAACCAGCTTAAAAGCCTGATTCTATTTCACAGAAATGTATGTTTACCTACTTAATAGCTCAGCTACTATAGATTTCTAGCTTAAAAGCTTAGTCTTGCTTGTCATGGATGCATATATGCCAACTTAGAAGCTCAGCTTTTGTAGGTTTGCTCTAAAATTGTAAAAGTCTGTAGTATATACAATTGTGGAGCTAAAAGCTTATAACAACTTAAGAGCGTACTTTTTTTTCTTTTCTTTATTTAGTGTTACTTCTTACTAATATTGTTTTACTTTGCTTCTTTCATTTCTTTAACCTTCATATCAACCACATATGCCTTCTTTAGTTTCTTAGTTTTGGCCAAACTGTTAGTCTGCTTCCTGATCCTACCCTTCATCATCATCATATGACATTGTTGTACTGTGTACTGGTCTTCTTTAACCTTTTCAACTCCTATTTAATGTTAAAAACTTGATCTTTAGGTAAGGAATTAAGTCTATTAATCATATAATAGACTGGCTATGTTGGCATAAAATCATGTTGAAAGTTGAGGGTACATGCACCATTATAAACTTGATAAAAGAGGTGATGCATTTCAACTCAGTGCCTAATGTGATCAGTAACCTGATTGTTCTTTTTACTAGCACTTGCTCATTCCCAAAATCGATCAAAGTGGTAGTGAATGGCTTTAACGTTTCTTCCCTTATACCCATTCTCAACATGGTAGCATAAAACAGTACATTGGTTGAACTTTCACTATCAAACTGAATATTTCTCACTACATGGTTGTACACCACGATAGTGACCACTATTGCATTATCATAGGAGAATTGAATCCTTTTCAAATCTTCTGAATTGAAAAAAATTGGCTCATTTTTCTAATTTTTTTCTTACTTGGCCTAGGACCTAATGGCCATGATCATCCATTGATCAAACTTTCTTTTGGCCTAGGTAGAGCTCCCACTAGTTATCACATTAATTATGCCTATAATAGGCTAGTTGTCTATCGTTCAGCCATTTTTCTCCTATTCATTCTTTTTAATTTCTACCATATCAGCTACTTTATAATCTTTCTCATTGATTCTTTTTTTAGCTTTTTTCTTTGATTCTCCATTTTAAAGTCTGGCCAACCTTGACCCTATCTTGGTTGGTCCATAAATTTGCTTAATTAAGCTTTTTTTATTAGACTTTTTATCTCATTTTTGAGGTTGACATAGTTTTTATTATTGTGGATGAAATCTTTATGAAATGCTCATATATTGTTATGGTCTCATAAGGTATTTTACCTTAGTCACTTTGGCCATTTGAGCTCAGTTACATCAAAATCCTCTCTCTAAAGGTATTTAGTGCTATGTAGTTCTGTTGTTTGCTCAAGCTCTTAGCCCTATAATACCCTTGTCATCTCCCTCTTAGGGAAAGATTATAGACTTTCTTGCTTTTAGTATTTATATATTTTTTCATGACAAGTAGCATGTCAGCTAAGGTTTTTTATGGTTTAAGAGAGAGTATAAGCTTCAAATGGTACTTTCTATCACTGAGTCCACTGGTTATGGTGGTAACTATAGTGGTCTATTTTAAGTTTTTGAGTTAGAGACTTTTTTCATTAAAATGCATTACATAGTCTTTTAGAGACTTATTTCTACCCTAGTATATGGACATTAGACTGAGTGTTGTTTTCTTAGTTCTCTTACTGTTAGGCTGAGCTACTTCTTTTAGTGTCATTGCTAAACATTTACACATGAAAGCCTTATATATTCTCTGTATTATCATGTTAGTTCTATAAAGTTTTAAATGATCAAATGGGTCAGTTGTACTATCATAAGTTTTCAAGGTTGGCATCTTAAACCTTTTGAGAGGCATGGTACGATCTATTTCTTTAGTGAAGGGCAAGGTCCCTAGAGCCTTAGCTCATTCTCAAATGCAATGACCTTTCTTTTTTATTCTTTTTGCATGTCCTATATCTTAGCTTCTAAGTTTCTATTTAGTTGGGTTTTAGGTTAGTTTATTTGGATTTTTGGGCAATGGCATGTGTGAAGTTATGGCTAGGGTAATGGTGATAGGTAGCTAAATCTTTTGAGGCTAAAAAGGCTTTAACATCCTCGTAGCTCGATTTTTTCTCTGTTGGTTGTCTACTAGAGGTGACTACATCGGGTATTTGGGGTGGGGTTATATTTCAAAACAACTGTTTAAGGGACTGGATTTTATTATTTAAGGCTTGGAATTGTTCCATCGTTGATCTCATTTGCACAAGTGCAGGTTAGTCTATAGGTTGGTCGGCATTGGTTTTAGTTCGAACAGGAATAATTGGCTTTTTTTCCCCAGGAACTCTCTTTCTGGGAGGCATAATCTTTAGCTCAACTAAAAAATGTTTATACCCATACCTGGCACACCAAATGTTTATGTTGAGTTTCGAGTTGAGGAGTAAAATTTTAAATTCATAAAACAAATAAAGAAAGCAATTAAGACAAAGGCAGTGAGTGTTCCCTGCACTTGCACTCTAACGCTTAAGTTAAAGATTGGCTATGAAAGATCAGAAGAAGAGTAAAATAGAAAATAAAAAAAATAAAAAAAAGTAAGATCTTTATAAAGTATCTGAATGGCCCTATTTATAGATTGAAACTAAAGGGTTTGCGAGTAAATTGGTAACGTGGCTAAATTGACATAGCATTGTAGATGTCAGGTCAGTCCAAAAGTAAAAAATATCATTGGCTATCTGATGACAATCTCTAATGAGAAAAAAGACCATTTTGTTCTTTGGACCCAAAAATACCCTTAATAAATACCACATTAATTAACAAATTAATAATTACATATACCACATTAAAAATTTTTAAAATTTAATATCATATTAAATATTTTACTATAATTAAAAATTATTCATAATTTTTAACCTTATAAAAAATACTTAGGCAAATAGGGGTTATGGTTTCCTTTCTATCTTATGGTTGCACTTTGGGTGGTCCATTTTTTAAGAATTGACAATTCTTGACTTTGATAACAACTTTAATCCATTGAAATGATGAATACTTGACATTATTAGTATTACTTTATTATTATACATTTATTGTTATTAAAAATTAAAAAAAAAATGAAGGCTACTCGCACTATAGTAATCTCAAACATAAGCAGTTCATAGTTTAGACATATAATCAAGATATTCTAGCCTGTATTCAAAACTTGATGCCCTCTTGGTATAACATTGAACTAGTGGCCTGACTTTTATAGAGACATGCCTTTGACTATGGTAGCTTACTTTGGTATTCTTTGGTACAGTAACTTTTCTTTGCTTAAGTAGATCAATGGTCTGTTTGACAATTCTACAAGGCTTTTTAATGTAGAAGATCCATAATGCCATGACAATTGCATAGCATACTTACTTGTATCACTGCAAACCATAATATAGAAAACTCTTTTTGATTCTAAACCTAATAACTGAATAAGGATGAAAAAATTACCAAAGGAGAAAAGAGGGTTTAGAAAAACATATTTATATTAGAGGAGGTTTTCTTATAAACAACTTCTTAACGAAGTTAGGTTATATCCTTTTCAAGGAAGTTTACAACTTATGTAGAAGGAAAAAGTAAATGAATAAAACCTATAATAATTACATTGGGTCCAATACTTAACATAAAATAATCAACTAAACTTAAAATGACTAACTTGACTAAAGGTGACTTTAATAAAGTAGCTTTAATAAAGCAGACTTGACTTGAATATGACACAAACATAAAACTGATGTAACTAAAGCAAAGCTTGAGTTGATATTGATGTCAACACTGGTGTTGACACATCATTATCACTTTTGTCTTGAAGTTTTTAGAGTAATTTGAAAAGCATCATACATAATTATACATAACTAGACTGGAACAGGGGATTTCTTATAACTTTAGCACTATGACTAAATTTTTGACTAATGTAGCATCATTCTTCAAAATCTTCAAGGTACTGTATGGATAAACAATTGTCTATACATGCAAATAACTTTTTTTCAAATTTTGTAGGGTCTTAGTCATAGTTTTTAAACAGTTGACTATACATCCAATGTTTAAATCTTTCTTTTATTCTTGAAACATCTTTTGGGTCTACCAATAGGGATTTATTGAGAGTTGAGCTAATTTTGCAGGGTCATAAAGGTCAAAGTTTACTAATCTTAAAGACAGGTCACTCCACCAGTTGTTAAAGAGGGGTTCAGAAGTCTATTTATCAAAGTGACTATGTAACTCTTAGATGTATTTTAGAGGGTATCACCACTATGGTTCTTTCTTGAAATGATGAAATTCTTTAAGAATCTGAAAGATATGATTGATCTTGCAAAGCTTTTTGAGAAAAAGTTTGTACTTATCAAAATATAAAAATTTTGATTTATACAAGGAGTACGAATTGCATATATAGATATTTGTGTGTGGTTGAAAATGACATAGCCATCTTCATATAGCTGGCAAGCTTCGTGAGATATGAAAATGACATGGTAGTGCAACGGAACATTTTTGGTGAATTGGAACCATTTTCTGATTGGATGAAACCATTTAAAGAACTTAGTAAGCTCAATGTCTTCTAGGTTAAAGACTTCTGTATTGAGCATGTTGAAAGTTACCCACTAGAGTTTTGACACTCTGAACTTAACAGAAATAATGTATAGCTAGCAAAGGTACCATAAAAGAATTAAGGTTTCTTAAAACATCCTAGCTGTATGGGGTATATGAAAGAGGTGGAGAAATGTGTATTTTAGATGTAATCCAATAGGCCTAATGCCATGGCCAGCTCTATTTTTTATAAGTATGCCTTGCATTTTGTAAATGAGGTCTTTGCACAACTAGCAAGGATTTTTTGGACAATTATTTGTTGGACATTGAAGAGAAGATTATTTACTAAAAACACAAGTTGGAAAGGTGCAGGTCGAAAAAAAGATAAAGTATGTGAGGAAAAAGATAATGGTGAGAGATTTATCATTGATATTATAGAAATAATCTTTAAAGAACTCAAAGGAGGTCTAGGAGGAGGTGTGGATAATATATCTGAGAAACCATCATCCTTTCTTTTTATATGTGTTGTAGTGAAGGAGTACTTTGAAAACTATTAGGAGAGTCTGAGAAACTGTGTATTTAGCATCTACTTCTTCTTAAAATTGAGCATCTAGTCAAAAGCTGACATATCTAGTTTCATAAGAAAGTGGTGTCCAATGAGTTAGAATTCAAATATTTGGATTCCATATTTCACTGCTAAAATCTCTTTTAGCATAGAGTAGTAATGAATTTTCAAATCTTTGAATCTACCGCTTTTGTATCCACATATTTGTTTAGTTTCATTTTTATTTTCAATCAAGATTGCCAATCAATATTTATCACTACATCTGTCTACAATATCCTTTTTCCATCTGAAGGAATCTTTAAAATTGAAAGTGATTGTGATCTTATCTTCAACATCTATATTGATTGTGTTTACTTGTGGGACCACTCGGAGGTTCTTTCTTCAACATCTGTCTAAGAGGACAAGTTAATTGAGCAAGGTCTGAAAGAAATTCACTCATATAATTGACTATGCTGAAGAATTGTTACATTTGTTTTTTGGGGAAATTTTCATCAGGGAAATCTTCAAATGTCTTAGCAATGTGAGGTTCAGTAATGTACTGACAATTTTTCAAAAACATTCCTAGAAAATCAATTTTCGATGCACTAATGATCATATTTTTCTTTGAGAGCATTATCTCATACTGTTAAACAATTATTTGGAACTTGTCTAATATCTATGCATAAAATGTGATATTTGGAGAGAAAAGTAAGATATCATCAATGTAGATGAGTACATGCTTAAGAATCAAGCTAAAAATCTTTGTAATGACTTTCTAAAATAGTGAAAGAGCAATTTTTAAACTAAAGGGCATGACTGTCCACTGAAAATGGTGTTGAGAGATGCAAAATGCTATTTTGTATTTGTCTTATAGATGTATACTTAATTGCCAAAATCCTATCTTAAGATTAAACTTTGAGAAAACTTTTACTTATGACAGGTTTACGAACAAAAACTTTCTACTAAGGAGAGGAAACTTATCATCTACAAGGAAAACATTAAGAGGCTTATCATTAATCACCAATGTTAATTTTTCACAAACATGTTCTAATCTTTTATTGACATAGAATGCTTCACATGCCCAAGAAAAAGAGGTTAGTTCAATTGATCTTTAAGCCTGGAGTTATGAACATTCTTTAATTGTTAGCTTCAAGTGATTTGGGTTCATTCCTGAATGACTAGCTTTTGTGAGATTGGCATTATCTTTTTTCTTGAAGAGAAGGGAAATGAAAAAATTAGGGTTTTGCCAAAATGGGATTTTACATTTTTGGAGGAATTTTGAATGACTATTTACAAATGAATGAAATTTAAATGAACTTTTGCTGGAATTATTGGAACATATCTATTTAGATTGTGAAGAGGTTTGAAAGGTTTTTCCAAGACTAAAAATAACTTTTCAATTTGATACATTTTCCACTGAGTCTTAAACCTGGTATAATGGAACATCAAAACCAATAACTAGGTTTTTTTATGGAAATGGTGATCCTAAAATTCTTTAAGTTATTTAACAACCTGGGAATATTTGAAGGGTAACATGGTTGTTGATAAAGTCTATAAAGAATACATTCTCATCAACAATTTTAAAGAAGGTTTTTTATTTTTTCCAAAGGGTTTTTGCTAAGACAATTGGATTGGCTATGGCTTGGGCAACACCTGTGTCAAAGAAGGCTGTGATTGCTATAGGAAGAGAGTGTTTATAGGTAAAGATTTGTATTGGGGTTAAGAGTACTTTTGGAGGTTGAAGGGTTCGAATCGTTTGGAGTTCTTAAACTGATATATACTCAAAACAATGATCATCTTTCGAATAATCATTTGTGTCTGAGTTTAGGCCGTTATTGTCATACTACTTAATCATGGATAATGATCTCTCAATCTGTTCATCATTAAGGAAGAAGACTAATTCTAGGTCATAATCTAAAATATTAATACCAGAGATATTAACAGTATCTTATATCATCTTTACTTATTTTTTATTTAACTTTGGGCAGTTCTTTGTAAAATGTCATGGTTTATCACAAAAAAAAAACATCTGTTTCCTTTTTTTTAGGTCTCTTTTCTTTCTACCAAATTTGAATTTTTGAAATCTTCTTGGCTTTTTTGTAGCTCTAAACAGTTTTTTATATATAGGATAAGAGTTTCTAAGAGGTTTGATTTTTCTGAAGTGTTTTTTTTTTTTTTTTACTATAAAGACATAAGGAATCTTTGAAAGAACATTTGATCTATAGACTTGTTGAGGATTAAGAACATGGTCTATCCATCTTTCTAGAGTTATTCACCAAATATGCAATGTATTTGTAATCCTTTTGTAAATCTTGTCAAGAGTTCTCATTATCATATTGTAGATATGACCAAGATTCATGGTTTTTAGATCAAGAGATCTTAGGCTGAGCTGAGTTCTTGTCTGCTGAGCAAGTTCTTCTGAAACAGAATTGAAAAATGCTTACTTTAGATTGATATTATCAAATCCACCAAGTATGTAAAAATACTGAAAAAATTATTGATAGTGTCGGTCAAGATCTTTTGGATAAAGCGAATAACTTTTTAGCTTGAAAATTTATTCTTTAAGCTTTTTCAATTTGTGAGTTTCTTGGCCACTAAATATTACTGAAAATTAAGATATAGCTTTTATAATTGTTGGACATTGGAGAAACCATAGTTGTCTGTATTCACTAATATTATCTAAAAAATTCTTGAGGGTTCCGACTAGTTTTTTGACAAATCTAATTAAAATTGTATTCATCATAACATCGGGATTGGAGTTTAATTCAATAAGTCCTCATACTAGGAACTCTTGGAATCTTGAAGGCCATTTGGAAGGACGAATATCATAAATTATGAAAATTGAGAATTTTGATGTGGAAGGAGGTTGTTGTTCAGCATCCATTGCTTCAAGGTTGTGCACCTCTAGGTTATCTTTTGGAGCTTCAATTGTTGGTTCTATCATAAAGATTAGTGAAAACATTTCATTTGAATCATCAAACTTCTCTGACTGAATACTTTCCATTTGAAATTCTATTTCATATCTAGTGGGAAAGATATCTTCAATGAAAAATTAAGGGATGTTTTATTATGCCATTTGTTACAGCATGTTTGGGAAGATAATTAGTATGGGAGAAATCGTGAGCTATGTTAGAGGTTTTAGGGTCTGAGTGGTTGTTTCAAGGGTAAGGTTTGAAGAAGTAGCATTAATATTTATGCTTGGTTTTGGTTTTGAAGGTTGAGGAAGTGGTTGTTTTGCAATTCTCTTAGGTTTTTGGTCAACTGATTGTTTTTCTCATAATCTGTGAATCCATTTTTCAGTTGTGCCAAAGAGAGGTTGTTCTAGTTATTTTGATATTGGTGTGAAGTACTGTCTTGGTTGTGAGGGTAATGGTGTAAGAGGAGGGTTGTACTGAAAAGGTATGAAAAAAGGTTTAGGGGGTGAATGTGGGGTGTAAGGTTGGCAAGAAGAGGAAGCATAAGCTTGGTAAACAGTATCATGCATTCTAGTGTTGATAGGACTAAAAATACTAGAGGTTGACTATTGTTGTTGTTGTTTCTAACAGAGTTGATTCTAAAGATCTACAAATTGAATCTTAAGATTTTTCATCTCTTTTTCTCTTTCTGTACAAGCATAAGTGTAACTAGTGTTAGCTTCTAGTATGTATTTGAGTTATCTATCTAGAGTTATTATCCTTGTTTGAATGTCAAGAATAATATTTTGAACATTGATGATACTCTGATCAAAATGTTGGCTCACTTGATTTATCTTGTTATTTATCCTATATAGATATGCATTCTATTTAATAGAGTTCTCTATTTGCCAATTCAAAACTGATTATGCTCGGGATATAGTTTTCAAGTATCCATGTTAATCTCTTTCAATGGGGTTTGAGATTTTTGGAATATGTTTGTACTGGTCTCTATTGAATTCTTAGAAATGAGGAAATTCTGAATCATAAGAGGATTGGCTTGGTTGCATCAAACACATTTGAGGTGAGGGTTGGTTTGGTTGTGTGTTTTTAGGTGTATGAGGATTACAGGTTTTCTGAGGGAAGTTTGGTTTTTTATGTTTAGGATAGATGGCATAATAGTTAAACTTTCTTGAAGGTTCACCAAGGAGATCAACTTTAAGGTCTCTTTTTTCCTATATTTCTTTTAATTTTTGTTGTGAAGACCTTTTTTTTTGTTTCTTTAGAGAATCATCATCATCATCAAAGAAGCTTCTATAGCTATTTTGCTAACATCCTTTGCATCTACAATCAATGATTCAATAGCAATGTCTTTCTGGAGATTTGTATGTATATACAGGTTTTCTATCAAGGTTAAAGTGTGTAATTAGTACATTTGGTTTAGCTTGATGTTTTTGCATCATAAACTGTGTAGGAAAAATAGTTAGGATAGGAATTTCTTTTCCTTTGTTGTGATCACACTCAATTATCACAGTGCCATCTGGATTTGTCTTGTAGGAAAGATCAAAGCGTTGAATTAGTTTATCTTGCTTCCAAATCTTTTGGCAACTTTTTGTCCACGACTTATGGAGTAAAGCAACAAATTCTTTATTTGAGATTTATTTTGGAATATGAACACATCTAAGATTTTTGTTTGTAGCTTTTAGCTTTACAAATACAGCATCATTAGAGTTAGGTAGAGGCAAGTTTATGGCATAATCTTAAATTCTATATGCCATCTGATAGTGAAATATTGCTTGGAATCCTTTCATCTTAGTTCCTACAATTTGTACTTGAACTTTTAAAGCATATAATAGTGTTAGATCATGGAAAGACATGTTGTAGTTTAGAAAAACTATGAAGAAAATAGTTCCAGCATTGAGCGTTATCTCAACTATTCCAAGTATTGTATGTTAATAATAATCCTTGAATCTTGTATCCAGCAAAGCCATTTTGGTACAAGTAGGAATACCATTTCTTCCATGAAAGTTTAACACAATTTTGATAGCACCAAAGTGGATAAGAGTACATCTTTGGTCCAGCCATTATTGTGAAAATTCTGAATGAATCTGAAGAGTTACAAAGTGTTATTAAGATCTAGCTGGGAGAATGCATTGATTAAACTTTGTAGATTGAACATATTATTTTGGAGTTTGATATTTTGGTTTTAAAAAGGTTTTTATAGATCTAGAAAAGGAAGTAGAGGATTTTGAGAATGCAATATAAGGATTAACAATGGGAAGATTTATTTCTTGGACTTTTTTATTTTTTAAAAAATAATTAACTTCATAAAAAAAATCTAATTTAGAAAAATAAGATTTTCTAATTATAGAAGAAAGAGAATAAGGTAAACTAAACGAAGATTTAGAAGTAGAAGGTTATGAACTATTGACTTTTGGTAAATCCATGAGAAAGAAGACTCTTTTGGCTTTTCCTATCTAACTCAATGTTAGAAATAAAATAGAATGAGAATTCTATATAGAGTTGTGCTCTGATACTAAGTGATGATGCTACTTTAGAACATACCCATCGTTCCCTTAAGTGATGATGCTATTCCAATCAAAAATTTAGTCATGGTGTTGAAGCTAAAAAAAATCCCTTATTCTAGTCCAATTATGTATAATTATGTGTGATGTTTTCTAGATTACTCCAAAGACTCTAGGATAAATGTGATAATGATATGTCAACACTAGTGTCGACATCAACATCAACTCAAGCTTTGCTTTAGTTTACATCAGCTTTATGCTTTGTATCGCATGCAAGTCAAGTCTGCTTTATTAAAGCTACTTTGATAAAAGAAATTGAATCTTACTTTTACTTCATTAAAGCCACTTTATTAAAGTCACCTTTAGTCATGTCAGTCACTTTGAGTCTAGTTGATTGCGTTATGTTAACTTATGGACCCAATATAATTATTATAAGTCCTATTCATTTACTTTTTGCTCCTATATAAGTTGTAAACTTCTTTGAGAAAGATATAGCCTAACTTCCTCAAGAAGTTATTTGTAAGAAAACCTCATCTAATATAAATATGTTTTTCTAAACCTTCTTCTTTTCTTTTGGTAATTTTTCATCTTTTATTAGCTATTAGGTTTAGAATTAAAAAGAGTTTTCTATATCATGTTTGTAGTGATACAAGTATGCTCTACAATTACCACAATATTATGGATTATCTGCATCAAAAAGCCTTGTAAAATTATCAAACAGGCCATTAAAGAATGTTCACAACTCTAGGCTCAAAGATTAATTGAACCAGCCTCTTCTTTATGGGTGTATGAAGCGTTCTATGTCAATAAAAAATCAGACGAAGTTAATGGAAAATTAAGATTAGTGATTAATTACAAGCCTTTTAATGTTTTTCTTACAAATGATAAGTTTTCTCTCCCCAACAAAATATCTTTATTCGCAAACCTGTCACAAGTAAAAGTTTTCTCAAAGTTTGATCTCAATGCGAGATTTTGGCAATTAGGTATATATCCACAAGATATATACAAAATGGCATTTTGTATCCCTCAACATTTCTAATGGATTGTCACACCCTTTGGTTTAAAAGTGGCTCATTCACTGTTTTAAAAAGCAATAAAAAAGATTTTTTACTCCGATTCTCGAGCATGCACTAATCTACGTTTATGATATCTTACTCTTCTCTTCAGATGTCACATCTCATACACAGTTATTTTATAAGTTTCAAATAATTATTCAACAGTATAAGTTAATACTCTCAGAGAAAAAGATGATCATTGGTGCCTCGAAAATTGATTTTCTAGGTATGCATTTGAAAAATGGTCAATACCTTGCTTAACCTCACAATGCTAAGACACTTGAAGCTTTCCCTGATGAAAATCTCTCAAAAAAACAAGTGCAACAATTCCTTGGCATAGTCAATTATATAGTGAATTTTTTTTCAAACCTTACTTAGATGACTCATCCTTTCAGACAGATGCTAAAAAAAGAACCACTCAAATGGTCCCAAAGGTAGACACAATCAATACAGATGCTGAAGATAAGATCTTAGTCACTTTCAACTTTAAAGATTCCTTTAAATGGAAAATGGATATTGCAAACAGATGCTAGTGACAACTATTGGTTGGCAATCTTAATTGAAGACAAATATGGAATCAAACAAATATGTGGATACAAAAGTGGCAGATTCAAAGATTTGGAAATCCTTACCACTCTACATTGAAAGAGATTTTAGTAGTGAAATATGGAATCCAAAGATTTGAATTTCACCTTATTGGATACTACTTTTTCATGGAACTAGATATGTCAGCTTTTGACCAAATTCTCAATTTCAAGAAAAAGCAAATGTCAAATGCACAATTGCTCAGACTCTCCTAATGATTTTCAAAGTATTCATTCACCACAACACATATAAAAAGAAAGGATAATGTTTTTCCAGATATATTATCCGAACTTTCTTTCAGACCTACTTCAAATTCTTTGAAAATTATTCTGTAATATCAATGATGAATCCCTCACCCTAACCTTATTTCTCACAAGCCTCATCCTCAAAAAAACTCTTTGTTCCTCCTTCAACAAAACCTCAACTTAGTGATGAATTTAACCTTCATAATGAATTCTTCAACATCCTAATTAAAAAACTCCCTTTATAATTGCCAAGATTGACTGCAACTAAATCCTAAATCCTTTGACCAAAAGCCCCACACCTTCTGTTCAAATACCAATCTAAAATACTTAAAAGATTTGGAGACACTTTCATCCAATCCTTTAGAATGCACCCAGACTACCAATTTATTCACCCCTTCAAATTCCCTAACCCATTTTGGTTCTCAAGAAACTATTTGTTTCATATAGTACCTTTGTCACCTTTATTACATTGTTGAAGAATTCCTACTCCAAAAGCTTAAAAGATGGCTTTATATTTTTCACCAGTCAACCATCAACCCAAAACAAAACTAGATGGATCTCAATCACCAACACCTCAAGTTTTTATTCCAATGGTTCAACCTATTCCCATATGGATCCAATGGATAGAAACCTATGAAAGATACACAAAAGTTTTCCCTTATCCTTATAGCATTTTGATTTTTCATAGATTTTGTAGTTATTTGGTAAATGAACCACAGTATTTTCCTTACACAGCAATTTATAGCTTACAAAGTTATTCACCGTCAGATTCTCTATTTGACCACTTTGTTGAATACACAAAGTATCAGAGACAGATATGTGAGATGAACTATAAAATTTCCAGTTAAAATTGGTTAGAGCTCCAAAATGATGTTTCATGGGAAAATTATCTTTCAAAATACAATTATCAACTCAAGATTGATAAAAAGATTTATGAAACAAGATTTAATGGTGCACTGAAAGAACCCCTTCTTAAAACAACAAAATATGAACTTAACCATGTTGGACCAATAGAACGGAACCCTTATTGGACTCCCCCTGATGTCATCAAAGAAATGGAATGGCAAGATTTGCAAGATCCGTATGAAGATTTTGACCTAGACCAATGGTTAGAAAATATAAGTTATGATTTCACTCTAGGTGCAGATACTTCACATTCAAACCTCTCTTCAGAACATATCCACCATTCCTTCAAGTGAGGATGCTACTCCAGTAAGAAATTCAGTCATGGTGCTAAAGCCAAAAGAAATTCCCTATTCCAATCCAATTATGTATAATTATATATGATACTTTCCAAGTTACTCCAAAGACTTTGAGACAAGCGTGATAATGATTTGTCAACACCAGTGTCGACATTAATATCAATTCAAGCTTTGCTTTGGTCTATTTCAACTTTATGCTTTATGTCGTATTCAAATCAAGTTTACTTTATTAAAATTACTTTGATAAAAAAAAAGTAATTTTACCTTTACTTTATTAAAATCATCTTTAGCCAAGTCAATTACTTTAAGTCTAGTTGATTGTTTTATGTTAAGTCATGGATCCAATATAATTATTATAAGTCCTATTTATTTGCTTTTTCCTCCTTTATAAGTTGTAAACTTCTTTGAGAATGATATAACCTAATTTCCTTAAGAACTTGTTTGTAAGTAAACCTCCTTTGATATAAATATGTTCTTTTAAACCCTTTCATCTCTTTTGATAATTTCTTCCTCTCTTTTTAGCTGTTAGGTTTAGAATCAAAAAGAGTTTTTTATATCATAGTTTGTAATAATACAAGTTATGTATGCTCTGCAATTGTCACAATATTATAGATCTTTTGCATCAAAAAATCCTATAAAATTATTAAATTGATCATTAATCCACTTAAGCAAAGAAAAGTTAATGTACCAAAGAATATTGAAATAGGCTATCATAGTGAAAAGTATGTCTCCATAAAAGTCAAGCTATTAGTTTGACATTATGCCATAAGAGCATTAAATCTTGAACATTGATTAAAATACTTTAATTATATGTTTGAATTATTAACTGTTTATATTTTAATATTACCTTCATGCGAGTGACCAATCCAGTGAGCATTCTGATTTCGGTCAAGTGGTTAAGCAATTTGGGCATGAGGCCTGTACTTTAATCTACTAACCTACCGCAAATTGAACCAAATGCTATTCTATGATGGGCTCAATACTACTATTCCAAAAACACAGCCTAAATGGTTTCCTTGTTTAGGACTGAATCTGGAAGATATACTGTCAACAAGGATGCTATAGCCGATTAATTAACTCTCTCTCTCTCTCTCCCTCTCTCTATTTCTAAAATCCAAAGCCCTAAATCAACTCCCGCCCCCCCCGCCCCCCCAAAAAAAGAAAAAAAAAAAACAAAAGCAAAAAGCAGAAGCAGCTGCTATTTCCTCCTTGGGCGCAACTCATCAGGTTGAGGTTCAGATCTTTCTCACTCGCTTTGATCCCTTACTTTTCTAAAGACAATTACGATTGCAGATTACTTTTGCTTTCAATTTTGGCAGTTAATTCTTAATAGATTATATCTATATATCCCTATAGTTTCTTTTCTATTTTCTCAATTTTGATTTAATTCCTATGTTTCTTTGCTTTCGTAATTCTTACAACCACCTTTTTGTCTGGTTAGTTTGGTGTTGAACTGAAATTTGAATAACGTAAAAATTATTTGATAGGTTTCGTCTGATCCACCCAAGGAAAAAAGATGTCTCGCGTGTACGTGGGTAACCTTGACCCACGAGTTTCGGAGCGGGATCTTGAAGACGAGTTTCGTGTCTTTGGAGTTATTCGGAGGTGGAATATTGTTGTACCTTTCTTTTTTTTTTTTCGTCTTCTTTTGAACTGCTATATGATAGACGATAATTGTCTGTAATATGCACCCTTTCAAGCATGATTTTGTTTTCATAATTCCTTTGAATGTTGTCATTCGTTTTTGCAGTGTATGGGTTGCTCGAAGACCACCAGGTTATGCTTTCATTGACTTTGATGACCACAGAGACGCTGAGGATGCAATTCGTGAATTAGATGGTATTCCAACCAAATCCTCTTAATTTCTTATAATTTATAATGGCACTCGTTGCATCCTTGATGTTCTGTCTAGTTAGTTGTGATTCCTTTCTCATTGAAAATGAAAGCTGCCAAACTAGCCTTATTTCTTTAAAAAAACTGGATAATGCCTTATTTAGGAGCTATCACATAGTTATTGGGCTGCCCTTTCCTTATTGATAGGAAAGATTTATATTGAAAATCATGATCTTGGTATGCCTTTAGTAGTCTTCTATTTCTGCAGAATCAGATGAGCATTATGAAGAATATGCTTTTTATGTGTCCCCAGCTACATATCTATTTGTGGAAGAAGTTTGTGTACGCTGTTAGATCACAATGAAGCAGCCCATTGCTGCCATTATTTGCTAATAAGATGGGTCATATTTACAAGTGACCTCTCTCTATTTGTAATTTACTCTTTAGTTGATTTTATTATCCTGTACAATCTGTTTTCTGTTGTTTTGACAGTTTAGTTTTATATTAGTTTGAAAGTCTATAAAACTTGTTGGCAAGATTATAGTCTTCACCTCTTTCATCCATCTAACAGCAAGTTTCTGTTTTCTTTTTCTTAATGGCATCTTTAATGAGCATGAGCTTGTCATTTGAGATTCACATTCTATACCATGTACTTGGATCAGGCAAGAATGGCTGGAGAGTTGAGCTTTC
The DNA here is from genome assembly GCF_047325235.1 of Durio zibethinus. Classification (NCBI taxonomy): domain Eukaryota; kingdom Viridiplantae; phylum Streptophyta; class Magnoliopsida; order Malvales; family Malvaceae; genus Durio; species Durio zibethinus. The sequence goes on from NC_143174.1 coordinate 12,374,273, forward strand.
TCATAATTCTAGAGGCAGAGGTGGACGCGGAGGTGGAGGTGGACGCGCTGGCGGTTCTGATTTGAAGTGCTATGAGTGTGGTGAGCCTGGTCATTTTGCTCGAGAATGCCGCATGCGTGGTGGTTCAGGAAGACGTCGCAGCCGCAGCCCTAGATATCGTAGTAGCCCAAGCTATGGACGCAGGTAAGGCCTCCTAAGCAAACATTGTCTTATCTTTATGATTGATTGAAGTCGTTATATGATTGGATGATACTTACCACTTTGAAACAGAAGTTACAGTCCTCGTGGACGATCCCCAAGACGTCACAGTCTCTCTCCTCATGGGCGTAGCTACAGCAGGTCTCCCCCATACAGTGGTCGGGTTGAATTGCCATATGCTAATGGGTGAAGTTCCATGAACTCTATACTAGTAACTGGAAAGGCTTTCTTCTTGTAATCTTTTTCACCTATAAACAAGCAAGTGCATTGAACTGAATAGGATTTTGTCTCCTGTTCTACACATCATGCTCACATCTATGCTCCTCTTAATTTACTTTTTGTTTGTGGTTTTGCATTATGATATATGGGTGAAATATTGCTACTGAATTTGGTGCAGAAATGGTGTAAGGGAACGTCGTAGGAGCAGGAGCTAAGTACCACAAGGATTTTAACTTTTTTGTGAGAAGAATTAAGTGTGTTGAGTTTGTTTGGACTTCAGTGCTACTATTTTTAATTGGGCAACGCCCTCAGCCTCTTGGATTTGGATAAGCTCCTTTTTTTTTTATTTTTTTATTATTCTATGATGGCGTTGTTTGATTTATCTATGTTAAATAGTTCTTTCTGCTTAGGAAAAAAAAAAAAAAAGCTTAAGATGACCTCTATAAATTTATTGAGAGATCATTACAGGAACTCTGCTAAAAATTCATGCTTTTTCTTTTTGTGTTGAGGTGTCGTCTGGGTCTGCCTCATTGCTTTTCTGCTTCTACACCCCTGGGATTTACTTCTTTGCTGCCCGGCTATGGGATCTTCAATACTTGATGACTGTGGGTCCCATTTGGCATCATCTCTATTTGCTACTGTTTGAATGAATCTCTCCAGCTGTGATGCACCTTCCTCAAACAGTAAGGATTGAGGAGCTGCGTCAAATGCTTCTGGCAGGTACTTAGATCTGTTCTACAGAAGTTGATGTTTTAGGGTCCTTACAAGAGTGGGATTAGTAATTAACAGATTTAATTTCTTTGCAAACTTTTAAAAGTGACAAGAAAAAGATTAAGAAGGATTAAGAAGGCTGTGTAAAGTTACTTACTGTTTGTTCAACGTATTTTTGGTTATTTAGCTGGCAAGCAAGAATAAATTTGGAGTCATCTACTTGTGTTGGAAAGTTGGGATGCTGAACTCGCTTTTCTTCCAAGTGTCTGCATCTATATCCTGATGATTATATGTGATAAAAAAGAGTTTTTTTTTTTTACTATTTAATTAATTTCTTTCCTTTTTTTTGGGGGGGGGGGGGGGTGGTGGGAGGGGGAAGGGTGGTTGGGGTGGGAAGGTGTCTTTGTAGGGTGTCTAAAATGGCGGGTTTTCTGGGATTATTGGCTTTTAGCTGCGGAACTTGATACAAGTTAATCATTGATTTGTCCACCCCGCTATATATTGGCTGCAAAACAAGTATAGCTGAAGTGAAATGCCAGTTCTCTTTGGGCTCTACTGGAGGATGGTTAACCTACCAAAATTTGGTGGTTGTGTTTGTTTTAACTGCACGAATTTGTCTACCTGTTTATGGTCATTGCATAGGAAGATTAATCTTCATTGGGCGTCTTTGAGTGGTAACGTTTGCTGGAACGTTCCATCATGTTTTGGCCCCGTGGAATGTGTCAGCAAGAGTATGATAAAGTTTTTCATTTTAGTTTTTCATGGATTGATCATATTAGATTGGGAGTTTATAACTTTTAAAAAATTTTTAATGATAAAAGTCCAACAAATTAAATCTTGATATATTGGATTTGTTTGTGATTTTTTTTTTTTTTTGGTATTGCATGCAATATTGCAATGCCATATGCTGGTAGCCAAATGAGGAATACACATTAATATCGTTCCCGCTGAAGTTTTTGTGAAGTATGATTGCAATGCTCATAGTCAGCTTGGGTCACCATTAATTTTAATCTCCCCTTGAATTATTCACCAAGATTTCCGTGTGTTGATGAATGGCTGAACGTATGGTTCGTTAGAAACAATTGTTGATAGGCGTGTAAGCCTCCACTTGGTTAATGCTATATGCGTTATTGATACTGAAATTTTAAAATTCCACCGGAGACTCTTCGAAGAGGGTAGGTGGCGGTGAACGTCCACGTCCTAGGAATGGAACAGATTATTGACTCATCTCGTGGTTAACGTGCTAATTGTGTAGAAAACTCATATCTTATAGTTGCTATTCTTAAATTTAATTACTGTATTTTGTGAAGTATAAGAAATATGAAAATTAATTTTCAAAGTGTTACATTAAAAAAAAAGGAGCACATTTTGGACGAACGGAATTCTATAAATTTATTATGAGTGTGTTGGAAGGGATCTTATTTAGCATTATTAGGTCGGCAGAGAGAAATGAAAGTGAAAGTTGTAAAAATTTACTCCCTAAGGAAAGGAACTAAGAAAGTAATTGATAAGCGTTTTCTTTTGTAACGCCAATGCCATTGCACGTGTCCGAACCACATTATGCAAGGTAAAGAGTAGTAAAAGCAATTGACTGGAAAAAAAATCACCGCCTCCATGGATTATTATTTAGGTTAAAATATATCATTAATCATATAATTATGAAAGTGTTTTTAAAATGATCATCTACTTATTAAAATTTTTAATTTAAGCATTAAAATTTAAATAAATTATTTTTTATTATTTAATCGTTAATTTTTGATAACATATTTAATGATATCATATCAATTATCATTGTCACGTCATTTAATATGTCATGTAATAATATTGATATGATATTATAAATTTTTAAAAAAATAAATTTTAGTTATATATTAATGTTATGTGATAGTTAATAGTTGATGTGTTAATTATATTTTTATATAATTATTGAATAAAAAGAACTCAAATTTTTATAATTAAATTAAAAAATTTAATAGTTTAGTGATTATTAGTACATAATTAAAAAGCTAATTGTTTAATTTCCCTATTTTTAGGGAAACGGTTTCCGCCATTGTGGCTGCAGATGTGGCAAGAATTGGTTGGACAACGACCTCAGCTGTGGAACCTAAAAATACTGCTATAAACTTCCAGTAACGAATCATGCCGGCCTGCCTGGTGCGTCATCACTATTTCATTAAACCTCCGGAAATCAAATTCATGGAAGCACAACACAACACAACATAACAGCAACAAACTCTTCTCTTATTAATGCCAAAGTCTTTTAAATTAGTATTTTATTTAGTAGTACTACTACTACTTGCAAACAGCAAAAAAGGAATAACGAACTCACACCAAATCTGCTAAAATATCTTCCTTTCTTGGTTGCTGTCTCTAAACTCTGTCATGGTTTGAGCATGGATTCCTCTTTCTCTCTTCTCCTTCTGTTCCCAAAAGCATGCATCGAATTAAGCCAAGATACTTTTTCTTTTCAGTTAAAAAAAAACCTTTTGCTGATATTTACAATGTTGGTTGATATGAGGAGCGAATGAAGATCTATCTTTTTCTTTTTTCCTTTTTCTTTTCTAGAAGTAAGATAGACTCTCTTAAAGATGGGAGTTTCAGATGATTTTTGTCGCAGTTGAGATGCACCAATTTCTCTTGTCTATGCTTGTTTTCACTTAACTTGTGTTGTGTGACTAAGATTACAAGGATGGAGTCCAAAAAAGATAAACTAGTGAGGTAATCCCTGCAACATTCCCTGTTTTTCATTTCCCAATTTCATTTTTCTTGATGCTGCATTTTGAATTTTCGGGTTAAATAATAATGGCAGTACATATCTAGAGAAGCCACTGCCAGTATACAAACCAACAGTCACTTTGTTGAAAACTGAAGGAGGTCATAGTGATAGAAATAGTAGCAGCAGAATTACCAAATTTGGAAGGTTTGAGGTTTTTCCAGAGGATCAAGAGCCATGGAGGGAGAGAATTCTAGATCCTGGTAGTGAAATTTTCTTGCAATGGAACAGGATTTTTCTCTTTTGGTGCTTAGTAGCTCTATTTGTTGATCCATTGTTTTTCTACCTGCCTTTAGTAATCAACAAAAAGACACTACATCTTGTAAGGACACTGATTTGAATTTAGGAATTGTTATGACATGTTTTCGGACACTTGCTCATGCATTTTACATATTGCATATAATCATCAAGTTCCTGACAGCTTATGTGTCGCCTACTTCCAGAATTTTTGATATGATTGCCATGCGGTATTTGAAATCAGATTTCTTCATAGATCTAGTGGCTGCCCTCCCTCTTCCTCGACCTGAGGTAAGCAAAAATCAATTTGAATCGACTAGACCGACCGAAATCAAACGAATTCGGTTGAATCGGTTCGGTTTATTCGATTTTAGTTATAATCGATTTTTTAAATCAGTTAAATTGATTAATTCAGTCGGTTTTCAGTTTTTAAAATTGATAACTGTATTAACCAAATTAACTAACTTTCTAATAATTAAAATTAAAAAAAATTGAGATAAATATTTTTATTTATTTTTTTTTGTAAAATATTGTTGAAATTATTAAATTCTTTAGTAATTTAGTTTGAATGATACTAAAGTTTGAATTTTATTAAATTGAATTTGTGGTTAAATAATTATTAATAATAGGAAGAAAAATGATAAAAAAAAATCGGTTATTTAACCGAACTGACCAAACCGAACTGATTTTAGTCAGTTCAGTTATGGTCGATTATTTAATAATAATATTCGGTCGATTCGATTGTTTGTTAAATGAAAGTCGGTTAAATCGATTATTAATTTTTTCAAACCGAACCGATCGAACCAATCATTTACTCACCCCTACCTCAGGTACTTTTTCAGTATTTTTCCTTTAATGGTTTGTAACGTTGGATTCATGTTCACTTAAATCAAATGGTTTTAATTGGGTTCTTCTAGAATTACATGAAGGCCTTTGATGTCAAAGATTGCAAGTGATGGTCTGTTTGTTTCAAAGAGGCTGTTATAAATAGAACTCCAATATTAAAAGTACAGTTTGAAATCATCTAAAGTAGCTAAGATTGGTGTAAATGTAGAAAGCAACAGCTGAAATTTGATGAGGTTATAATGCTTCTTTCATAAGGTTCAATGTTTAGAGTTGAATTTTGATTAATGAAGAAAAACTCATACAAGACTTTTTTTTTGGTTTTAAGAAAAGATGTTTACTAGTCTGTCAATTGTGAAGTTAGACAGATTAACATCAGTTTATTCCTTTTCCTTTCTTTTGGCAGATTGTGATATGGTTCATATACTAGCAATTAGAAGCTCCAATGCTGATTATTCTAATAACGCGCTCCTTTGTATTTAATCTTCCCTTTAAGCTCTCAGATTGTCAAAGCCACTGGAGTTGTCACAAAGTCTGGCTGGGCTGGGGCTGCATATGATCTCTTACTTTACATGTTAGCTAACCATGTATGTAATATTTTCTTACTCGAATTTCATTTTTTATCAGTCAGTGTCTTTGCTCCCATTTTTAACCGTATCTTGCCAACTTTAAAGTGTAGACATACAAATAATTTGGCTTCTCTTCGTGTAGGAATTAGAGGCATCATGGTATTTACTTTACATTGAACGACACGCAACATGCTGGAAATCTGAATGCAGAAAAGAGACTAGCCCTCTGCAATGCAATCTTCATTACCTGGATTGTGGCACATTGAATGACGGTGATCGCCAGAAATGGGAAAACAGTACTGTTGTGTTTAGTAAATGTGATACCAATAATGATATCAGTTTTGACTATGGGGTTTTTGAAATTGCTTTGACAAAGCAAATATTCTCCTCAGACTTTCTTCACAAGTGTCTATGGTGGGCTTGCAGAATTTGAGGAATGCCTAGTGAACATGCTGTACAAAAGATTACCTGTTTTTCCGTTCTAAAGGTTTGTATGATATTAATTGTATTTATCTCTGATAACTCTAGGTTCCACTTTTTTCTATGGAGTAACGTCATATTTCCTGCTTGACTCGGATGGCAAATAAAAATGGTTACATTATCAAATAACTTATTTATGGAAAAGTTTGGTGTATAACTCTGCTTTCTGAATTTTCAGTTCCTATGGACAGTCATTAAATATAAGCACATTTATGGGGCAAACCTTGTTTGCCATACTGATTGCCATCTTGGGTCTAGTTCTGTTTGCCCATTTAATTGGAAATATGCAGGTATCGTGGAAGCCCTGTATAAAATTCTAACTGCGTTTGAAATTGGATCAATATATTCAGTGTTAGTTATTCTTCTATTGATGTTTGTTTTCTTAGTGGGTTGAACCTATGGTTTCCCTCCCTTTAGATCTATAAAGCTTTGTTTAAATGTTTTCTTTCATACATTAGAATGAGTTACCTCTGGTTAGCTCATCTCTTGTTTCCTGCTGTTCTCACCTGTTTCAACCTATAGCAGAAACAGAGTGCTCACCATGGCAATAAGGATTTACAACTTCTTTTAACATGCTTAGGTGCTGATCATACATTCATTACATAATATCATCAGATAAGGAGTAGCAGTAAGGATTTCAACGTTTTATGACTAGCTTAGGCCTTGATTATATACTCATTTACATCTGTATGACAGTGCATTCAAATTTCTTAACCAAAATCTATACAATGTAATGATTTGTATAAGATAAGGAATAGCAATATAGATTTTCTGACTTCTTATAACTTGCATTGGCCTTGGTCATATATTCAATAACTATTTTTTTATGGCATTCAGACCTACCTACAATCCATCACTGTGAGACTGGAGGAGTGGAGGCTCAAGCGACGAGACACTGAGGAGTGGATGAGACGTCGCCAACTCCCTTGAGATCTGCGAGAACGTGTTCAGCGTTTTGTTCAGTGTAAGAGGCTTGCAACTCGACATGTGGATGAAGAATCAATCTTACGAGCCTTACCTCCTAATGTAATACCCGAAAAAAAAAAAAAAAAAAAAAAGGGATTATTTTAAGTATTTTTATAAGTGAGGGACTCTTTAATAAAGAATGAGAAGTGCAGAGGACTTATTGATAAATAACCCAATTTTTTTTATTAATAGAGTTAACTTTTCAGTTTCAGTCGAGGATTAATCGTAATAAAAACAGAAACTTATTTCTTATATGTTTCTTATACAGAAAAGATCAAGTGAAAGATTCCAAGTGAAAGAAAGAACAAATCTACAAGGAGAAATTATCTGTTAGAGGTGCGTAAATAATCTTTTTCAATTTTTGGAGTATTGATGGTTAAGTCTTAAGGTGTAAATTATAATCGAGAAACCCTAAAATTTTAGGGTTTCCATTATCCCTCTTTGGTCAGATGATTTAGACTTTAATTAGAGTCAAGTTAAGTGTTGAGAAAGTTGGTAATGTGAATTTATTGCTGAAACAGAAATTTGATGGGAATAGAAAGGAAAATCTTTGTTTCGTATAAATCATGATATGAATCATATGTTTGTAGTGATGAATTAAGGTTATATTCTGTATTAAAAGGTTAAATATTACTATGATTACTATATATGGTTGGAAAGCATGTTGAATCTAATTTTTAATGAAATAAACGGGAGTCGAATTCGAGTTCTCTATGAAGAGTTATCCAATTTTTACCTAAGGAGGTGCAGGCTGCCTAGTAACAGCAGTAAGGGGGAATTACGAAATTTCCCTAAATTTTTATACAAGGATTTATAGTTTAAAGCCATATATGTTTGGAAAGCTTATCGAGTCTACTTTCCAATGAAATAAGCGGAATTGAATTTGGAGTTACCTATGAATAAATACGTAATTTTTATGAAAATGTATATAGGCTGTTTGGCAGCAGCATATGACGTGGATTACAAAAATTGTTATAATTAATCCACAAAGAATCACGAGATGAGCCATATATGGTTAGAAAGCTTGTCAAGTCTAGTTTCTAACGCATTAATAAGATTTTAATTCCGAATTGGATATCTTGAGTTATGATCATTTTAGTGAAAGTAGCGCAGACTGCCAGAATTAATTACTCGAGTTATTACTTGTTTGACTTAATTGTTTTGGTATAAGTGGCCTCAAATGGGTTGATTAATTATTGTTATGTTGGAATTATCTTGAATAGGCCACTAAATTTTGAGGGAGAAAAATTAGGTGGTGGAATCAGAAGAAGGTAAGTAAATCTCACACACTTTGCTTGTTTTCGAATCTATGAATATATATATATGTGTTTTTAAATGAAAGAATGTTTTATTTCATTATTTTCAGTGTATGAAAATAGGATCAAGCATATGATTATTTTTTATTTCTCTATATAAATGATGGATCATGCTTATGAATGGAATGAAAAAAATGATTTATATTTGAAGAATGATTTTATGATAGCTACGTTTTTATATCCCTGGGAAGTGGGATCATCGACACCAAAACTTAGTTCTACAACCCTGGCTAACGGGTAATAGTAGTTAGCGTAAGCCTTGGCTAACGGGTTATAATAGTTAGCAATGATCATGAGAATGAAATTATCGATACGGCCAATGTTACGGGTTATAGCAGTGACCGTAGCTAACGATTTGAATGATGATGATGAAATGATTTTTAATGATTGATCCATGATTTGGTTTGACTACGATATTTGAATGATAGCATATTTTGTAATGATTTACGAAGTGACATATTTTGACATTATGATTTGACAAATATTTTGAATGATCTATATGACATGTATGAAAATGATGTTTGATCCGGTAAAGTGTGTGAGCCTTTACTTACTGAGCTGTGGTTTGCTCATTCCCTATTTTTTTTTTCTTTTACAGATGTTATGAATGATAAGTATGATTAGCTTGAGAAAAGCTAGAAGAACCAAGCATTGGAGAACTACTTAGAAATATAGGATTTTATGAAGTATTGTTTATTTTAGTTGTAATACTCTACTTTGAACCTTTGGAGACTTGTTATCTAGCTATGTTACTTAATGAGAACATTTTATATTTGAGAGTTGTTCAATGGTTATGGATTAGGCTTCGTATTGCTTTGGGGTTTTACTTCAAGGTAATATGGTCGTGTTATGCCTCGATTCAGGGCGTGACAAAATTGGTATCAGAGCGAAGGTTTAAGATCCAGGAAAGGAAAGAATTGAGTTATAAATAGTGTAGAACTTAAGTATTCTTAGCATTTACACTGATAAGATTCGATTATTTTATTTTGATCGCTTACGAATTTTTTTTTCTTTGTTGGTATTAAATTAGGTAAGAATGAGTGGTAGAAATGAGACATTGGCAGACCTTGTGGGTCGAAGGAAAAGAACTGACAGGAGAATGGATGAATCTGAAACCACCAATGTTCGAGATGAGTAAATTGATATTGAAAATGTTCTTAATGCTCCGGTGACGCGGATGATTTAGTTGGAGTGTGTCAGGTGGTGTCTAATTTGATATAACAACAGCAGCAAACACAAGAGAATCTGCAACAACTCGAGACAACTTATGAATGATTTTGAAAGGTCAACCCACCTCAGTTTGATGGCGGCCCTGATCCTTTGGTTGCGGAAGCTTAGGTTAAAGAGTTAGAAAAACTCTTTAAGGCAATGCGTATCTCTGAAGATTTGAAATTAAGCTTGGCTGTCATTCAACTAAGAAGAAATGCTGAGTACTGGTGGGATACCATAAATCCCACATTTGAAGATTCAGATGAGCCTCTGACTTGGAAAAAGTTTAAAGAGATTTTCTTTGATCAATATTTTCCAGAATCAGTGAAAGTAGAGAAGGAGAATGAGTTTCTGCAATTACAGCAAAAGCATGATATATCTGTGCTGGAGTATGCTAACAAGTTTAATGAGCTGGGACGTTTCTCTACTCGCATCATTGACTTAGATAAGAATAAGGCAATACGATTCGAGCATGGGTTGAAGCCAAATATTCAATCTCGTTTGTCTTCTCACATAATTGATAGTTATAAAGATGTGTTACAGCGAGCACTGAAGATTAAGTCAGACATGAAAAGATATGAGCAAGAGAGGGGTGATAAGAAACGCTTGAGGTTTGAGGGAGATCAGAGTAATCATCAAAAGAATGTCAGAGGAAACATAAGTAGAAGTGGGAGACGAAATCTGGTATTAAGCTTGAGAAATGTGATTTTTGTGAGCGATTTCATTCTGGACCATGTTTTAAGAAAGCAGGAATTTGCTTTGAATGTGGAAAATATGAGCATATTGCTCGAAATTGCCTAAACAAGAAGAATGATGCTGTTAAAGCTAAACCAATGGAACAACCACAAAAGGGAAATGCTCGAGTTTTCACTTTAACCCGCCAAGATGCTAATGCAAATGATAATGTGGTGATAGGTACTGTTCCTATTAATCGTGTCCATGCTAATGTTCTATTTGATTCTGGTGCCTCTCATAGTTTTGTTTCTGTCAAATTTTTTGCATTTTTGAGTATTGAACCTGAGAAGTTGAATGACTCTTTATATGTTGCTACTCCTGTGGAAAAAATTATGTGTGCTGATACTGTTTATAAGAATTATGTTGTACACATAAGGGGTTGTGAACTACTAGCAGATTTGGTACAGTTAAAGATGCTAAAATTTGATGTGATCTTAGGGATGAATTGGTTATCTATACATCATGTAGTTATTGATTGTTACAGGAAGAAAGTAGTGTTTCAGTGTCCAGGACAATCAAAACTTGTATATGAAGGTCATCATTTAAGCCTTCCGTGTCAGATTGTGTTGATTTCAAGTGCCATGCAATCTCTAAAGAAAGGGTGTCTAGGCTACTTTGCCTATGTGAAAGACACTCAAATGAATGTAGGTTCACGATTAGAAGATATTTCGATTGTTAGAGATTTTTCTGATGTTTTTCCTGAGGACTTACTTGGCTTACCTCCTAATCAGAAAATTGAATTTGAAATCAATCTTATCTCTGGAACTGGACCAATATCTAAGCCTCCTTATCGCATGGCTCCATCTGAGTTACGTGAATTAAATGTGCAACTCTAAGAATTGTTAGAGAAAAAGTTTATTCGTCCTAGTATGTCACCTTGGGGAGCTCCTGTATTATTTGTTAAAAAGAAAGATGGGAGTCTGCGCTTATGCATTGATTATAGGGAGTTAAATAAAGTGACTGTGAAGAACAAATATCCTCTTCCTCGAATTGATGACTTGTTTGATCAGTTACAAGGAGCAAAGGTCTTTTCAAAGATTGATTTACAGTCTGGATATCATCAGTTAAAGATTAAGGCAGGTGATGTATCCAAGACTGCTTTTCGAACTAGGTATGGGCATTATGAATTTTTGGTTATGCCTTTTGGATTAACAAATGCACCTGCTACATTCATGGACTTGATGAATAGAATTTTTAAACAGTATCTGGATCAATTTGTTGTTGTTTTTATTGATGACATTTTGATTTATTCTAAGAGTGATGAGGAATATGAGAAACATTTGAGGATTGTATTACAGATCTTACGGGATAAACAACTCTTCGTAAAGTTTAGCAAATGTGAATTTTGGTTGACAAGTATTAGTTTTCTTGGTCATGTTATTTCTGAAGATGAGATTTCAGTTGATCCGAAAAAGATTGATGCAGTAGTGAATTGGCCTCGCCCAACAAAAGTGACAAAAGTAAGAAGTTTTATAGGCTTGGCAGGTTATTATAGAAGATTTGTTGAGGGATTTTCTCAAATTGCTGTGCCATTGACTCGTTTAACTCAAAAGCGAGTAAAATTTGAATGGACTAAAGAATGTGAACAGAGTTTTCAAGAGCTAAAGCAACGATTGGTGTCAGCACCTATCCTTACTTTACCTTCTGATATTGGTAGTTTTACCATTTATAGTGATGCTTCTAAGAAGGGGTTGGGTTGTGTGTTAATGCAGAATGATAGGGTAATTGCTTATGCTTCTAGGTAATTAAAAACCTATGAGCAGAATTATCCGACTCATGACTTAGAGTTTGCTGCCATTGTGTTTGCTTTGAAAATATGGAGACATTATTTGTATTGGGAGCCTTGTGCAATTTATACGGATCATAAAAGTTTAAAGTATCTGTTTACACAGAAAGAGTTGAACATGAGACAGAGAAGATGGTTGGAATTAATCAAAGATTATGATTTGACCATCAATTATCATCCGGGCAAAGCTAATGTAGTTGCTGATGCTCTTAGTAGAAAGTTCATTGGAAGTATGGCTGCTTTACTTACTTTGCAACCAAAATTGTTGGAGGAACTTGATATGCAGCAAATCGAGGTGATTATACAGGGAAAAGATGTTGTTATGGCTAGTTTGGTGGTTCAACCAACTTTAATCGAAAAGATAAAATTTGCACAAAAAGAAGATAATGAGTTAGATAGAATTAAGACAGAAGTGCAGAATGGTTTGCGGCCAGAGTTTAATCTTCACGAGGATGGCACATTACGTTTTAGAAATAAATTGTGTGTACTAAATGATCTTGATCTAAAATGAGAGATCTTGGAGGAAGCACATGGGTCTCGATTCACTATACATCCTGGAGGCACTAAGATGTATAAAGATTTGAAAAGAAGTTTTTGGTAGAATAATATGAAATGTGACATAGCTCAGTTTGTGTCCCAATGTCTAGTGTGTCAGCAAGTTAAGGCTAAACACCAAAGACCATCAAAGTTGTTACAACCTTTGGAGATACCGGAATGGAAGTGAGAGCACATCTCTGTAGATTTCGTGATGGGGTTGCCTAGGTCATCTAAAGGAAATAATGCAGTGTGGGTAATTGTTGATAGACTCACTAAATTAGCTCATTTTCTACCTATCAAGTCGACTACTCCACTTGATAAACTAGCACAATTGTACACAGGTGAAATTATCCGATTGCATGGAGTTCCAGTGAGTATTGTGTCAGATAGAGATTCTAGATTTATTTCTAAGTTTTGGGTAAGCTTACAACGAGCTATGGGGACAAATTTGAAATTGAGTACAGCCTTTCACCCTCAGACAGATGGGCAAACAGAGAGAACAAATCAGATTTTAGAAGATATGCTTCGAGCATGTGTGATTGATCTAAAAGGTAGTTGGGATGATTACTTACCTTTAGCGGAGTTCGCTTATAATAATAGTTACCAATCTAGTATTGGGATGGCTCCTTTTGAGGCCTTGTATGGTAGAAAGTATAGATCCCCTTTATGTTGGGATGATGTTGGGGAAAGAAAACTCCTAGGGCCAGAAATGGTGCAACTGACTGTAAAAAAGATCAAGGTGATTAAGGAGAGACTTAAAGCAGCACAAGATCGTTAGAAGAGTTGGGCAGATAAAAAGAGAAGGGAGTTAGAATTTCAACAAGGGGATTTTATTTTTTTAAAGGTGTCACCCACAAAAGGTGTTATGCGGTTTGGGAAGCGAGGAAAGCTAAGCCCACGTTATATAGGTCCATTTGAAATTCTTGATAAGGTGGGAAAAGTTGCATATAGGATAGCCTTACCACCTCAGCTATCTGGTGTGCACAATGTTTTTCATGTATCCATGTTGAGAAAGTATGTCTCTAACCCAAGCCATGTGATAGAGTATGAACCTTTAGAAGTTCAAGAAGATTTAACATACTCGGAATATCCTATTCGAATAATTGATCGAAAAGAGCAAGTCTTAAGGCATAGAACTATTCCCTTTATAAAAGTCCAATGGAGCAATCATACACCAAGAGAAGCAACTTGGGAAATGGAAGATGATATGAAGAAACGACATCCTCAGTTATTCGAAAATGAAGGTAAATCAAGTTTCGAGGATGAAACTTTTTATAAGTTGGGGAGATTGTAATACCCGAAAAGAAAAGGACTATTTTAAGTATTTTTATAAGTGGGGGGACTCTTTAATAAAGAATGAGAAGTGCAGAGGACTTATTGATAAATAATCTAATTTTTTTTATTAATAGTGTTAACTTTTCAGTTTTAGTCGGCAATTAGTCGTAATAAAAACAGAAACTTATTTCTCATATGTTTTTTATACAGAAAAGATCAATTAAAGGATTCCAAGTGAAGGGAAGAACAAATCTACAAGGAGAAATTATCTGTTAGAGGTGAGTAAATAATCTTTTTCAATTTTTGGAGTATTGATGGTTAAGTCTTAAGGTGTAAATTATAATCGAGAAACCTTAAAATTTTAAGGTTTCCATTATCCCTCTTTGGGCAGATGATTTAGACTTTAATTAGAGTCAAGTTAAGTGTTGAGAAAGTTGGTAATGTGAATTTATTGCTGAAACAGAAATTTGATCGTATAAATCCGGATATGAATCATATGTTTGTAGTGATGAATTAAGGTTATATTCTATATTAAAGGGTTAAATACAACTATGATTACTATATATGGTTGGAAAGCATGTTGAATCTAATTTTTAATAAAACAAACGGGAGTCGAATTCGAGTTCTCTATGAAGAGTTATCCAATTTTTACCTAAGGAGGTGCAGGCTGCCTAGTAACAGCAATAAGGGGGAATTACGAAATTTCCCTAAATTTTTATACAAGGATTTACAGTTTAAGTCATATATGTTTGGAAAGCTTATCGAGTCTACTTTCCAATGAAATAAGCGAAATTGAATTTGGAGTTACCTATGAATAAATACGTAATTTTTATGAAAAGGTATACAGGCTGTCTGGCAGCAGCATATGACGTGGATTACAAAAATTGTTATAATTAATCCACAAAGAATCACGAGATGACCCATATATGGTTAGAAAGCTTGTCAAGTCTAGTTTCTAACGCATTAATAAGATTTTAATTCCGAATTGGATATCTTGAGTTATGATCGTTTTAGTGAAAGTAGCGCAGACTGCCAGAATTAATTACTCGAATTATTACTTGTTTAACTTAATTGTTTTGGTATAAGTGACCTCAAATGGGTTGATTAATTATTGTTATGTTGGAATTATCTTGAATAGGCCACTAAATTTTGAGGGAGAAAAATTAGGTGGTGGAATCAGAAGAAGGTAAGTAAATCTCACACACTTTGCTTGTTTTCGAATCTATGAATATATATATGTGTTTCTAAATGAAAGAATGTTTTATTTCATTATTTTCAGTGTATGAAAATAGGATCAAGCATATGATTATTTTGTGTTTCTCTATATAAATGATGGATCATGCTTATAAATGGAATGAAAAAAATGATTTATATTTGAAGAATGATTTTATGATAGCTACGTTTTTATATCCCTGGAAAGTGGGATCATCGACACCAGAACTTAGTTCTACGACCCTGGCTAACGGGTTATAATAGTTAACAATGATCATGAGAATGAAATTGTCGATACGGCCAATGTCACGGGTTATAGTAGTGACCATAGCTAACGATTTGAATGATGATGATGATTTACGATGATTTTTAATGATTGATCCATGATTTGGTTTGACTACGATATTTGAATGATAGCATATTTTGTAATGATTTATGAAGTGACATATTTTGACATTATGATTTGACAAATATTTTGAATGATCTATATGACATGTATGAAAATAATGTTTGATCCGGTAAGGTTTGTGAGCCTTTACTTACTGAGCTGTGGTTTGCTTATTCCCTATTTTCTTTTCTTTTACAGATGTTATGAATGATAAGTATGATTAGCTTGAGAAAAGCTAGAAGAACCGAGCATTGGAGAACTACTTAGAAATATAGGATTTTATGAAGTATTGTTTATTTTAGTTGTAATACTCTACTTTGAACCTTTGGAGACTTGTTATCTAGCTATGTTACTTAATGAGAACATTTTATATTTGAGAGTTGTTCAATGGTTATGGATTAGGCTTCGTATTGCTTTGGGGTTTTACTTCAAGGTAATATGGCCGTGTTATGCCTCGATTCGGGGCGTGACACCTAATCTCCGTGGAGATATACAATGCCATCAATGCTTGGACCTTGTCCGGCGTAAAGTTCTTCGTGCTACTTTGATTTAGATTTAGTCCTATAGTTCTGACTGCCAGCATGTTCATATATATATATATATGCCTTTTTTAGTAGTAAAATGTAAAATCTTAAGGTTTAGCCTCCCATCAATTCCATAAAAAATACACTGCTAATTTTGTGCACACATGTTAGTATCCAGAGCTGTAAATTTTGCATCTACATGCTAGATCCATTTGTTGCCACCGGGTCAAAATGTCATCTTCTTACCGGTAAATTAAATACCTTGAGAACTAATTTCTCAATGTTTCGTAGATTCGTCACAAGAGAATGCTAGAAATATCTGTGGAAAAATGATAGTATATTGAAAACTTGTGTTTTTAATCATACAAACACAATAGATTTAAATACAACTAGCTAGAGATTAAACTAGGAAACTAAATATTCCTAAATCTAATCCTTATAATCAAGGAATTGTCTATCCTGATATTCTGTCCTTAATTCTAGAGATACAAATTCTCAATTTTAGGGAGATACAGATATATACAGATTACAATCAGCAGATTACAAAATACAATCACTTGTAACTAAATGTTTTCCCACACTCTCCCTCAAGCTGTTGAATAGGTGTTTTCCATTCCCAGCTTGGAAATAATTTCCTGAAAGGTCGCACTGTTGAGGCCTTTAGTCAACACATCTGCAAGTTGACCCTTGGTTGATACATATGGGGTGCAAATCAATCCACTATATAGCTTTTCCTTTATGAAGTGCCGGTCTACTTCAATGTGTTTTGTTCTATCATATTGCACAGGATTGTGTGCAATGCTTATTACAGATTTATTATCACAGTAAAGTCTCATTGGTCCATCCCATTTGATCTTCAAGTCTTCTAGAATAATCTTTAACCATAGTAATTCACAAATTCCTTGAGCCATTGCCCTAAACTCTGCTTCAGCACTTGATCTTGCCACCACATTCTGTTTTTTACTCCTCCAAGTTACAAGATTACCACCTAGAAAAATGTAGTAGCCTGAGGTAGATCTTCTGTCAGTTACTGAACCTACATAATCAGCATCTGTATATGCCTCTAGTACCAACCCTGAATTTCTTTTAAATAAGATACCTCTCTCAGGATTAGCCTTCAAATAGTGTAGTACACGGTAGACAGCCTGTAGGTGTACTTCTTTAGGGCTATGCATAAATTGACTTATCACACTCACAGCATATGCTATGTCAGGTCTAGTATGTGAGAGATAAATAAGTTTTCCAACTAATCTCTAGTACATCTCCCTATCTACAGCAGTATCTTCATTAGCTTCTCCAAGCTTATGATTAGGATCTATAGGGGTACTTACAGGTTTACATGCGAGCTTCCCAATTTCCTTCAAAAGATCCATCACATATTTCTGTTGTGAGATAAAAATACCATGACGTGAGTGGGCTACTTCAATTCCTAGGAAGTACTTCAATCTCCCTAGCTCTTTTATCTCGAATTCTCTGGCCAAACACTGTTTTAGAGACTCTCTTTCTTTTTCATCATCTCCAGTTACAATTATATCATCAACATATACTAATAGAATTGTGACCTTACCCGAATCTGAGTGCTTGATAAACAGTGTGTGATTCCCTTGACTCTGTTTATATTTCATTCCTAGCATCACTTTGGCAAATCTTCCGAACCAGGCCCTAGGAGATTGTTTAAGGCCATATAAAGCCTTTTTCAGCTTGCATACTTTTTATGCTTCTAGATGACCCTCAAATCCTGGTGGAACTTTCATATATATTTCTTCTTCCAAATCACCATGTAAAAAGGCATTCTTTACATCAAATTGTTGAAGCTGCCAATTGTAATTTGCCGCTAAGGATAATAAAATCCTAACTGTATTCATCTTGGCAACTGGAGCAAAAGTTTCCTGATAATCCACTCCATAAGTTTGAGTGTAGCCCTTAACCACCAGCCTGGCCTTGTATCTTTCAATAGTACCATTTGCCTTATACTTTACATTGAAAACCCATTTACACCCAACTGGATGTTTTCCTGCAGGCAACTTTACCAGTTCCCATGTGTTATTTTTCTCTAAGGCCTCCATTTCTATTTTCATTGCCTGCCTTCATTTCTCATTGGATAATGCCTCAGATAATGTAGTTGGAATAGAAATAGTGTCTAGGCTCACAAGAAAATTTTTATGGGAAGGTGAAAACTTTTCAAATGACACAAAATTAGAGATTGGATATAATAGATGTTTAGTACATTCTCTAGTTCCTTTTCTAATGGCAATAGGTAGATCATAATCACTAATTTTAGGAGAGTCATGCTCATTTTGAGAAATAGAATCAGAGACCGTAATTACCTCATTTCCAGAGTTAGGATCAGGTTCTTAGATTTGCACCGGTTCAGGAGCTAAAACTTTCTTTCTTGAGTACACCTATAATTCTTTCACAAAATAAAAAATAGTATTATCTTTAGTCACAACTTCTGTGTTTGGAATGGGTTCAAATTTAGAATCAGTGTTTGACTTGGACTCTGAAGAAATGGGTTTAGGCTCAAAAGAATTAATGGGTGAAACTGTTTTGGAGGAGGATGACAAGTCAAGCAAAAAGAAGTCTTTATCCTTATCTTCTATAAATGATGTCTCCCCCTGAAGATAAGGTTGAGTAAAAAATGGTTTACTTTCTTCAAAAGTGACATCTGCAGACACATAGAACTTTTTGGTAGGAGGATGATAGCACTTATACCCTTTTTGAGTTGATGAATACCCCATAAAGATACACCTAATTGCTCTCGGTTCCAACTTTCCCCTATTATGACTGTGAACATGAACAAATGATGTACAACCGAATATCCTAGGTGTGAGGTTGTTTGTGGTATTAAAGTTGGGATAGAATTGTGAGAGTAGTTCCATAGGAGTTTTAAATCCCAAAACCCTTGAAGGTAACTTATTTATAATGTGTGTAGCAGTGAGAACAACTTTCCCCCAATAAGATTTGGGCACATTTGCTTGAAAAAGGAAGGCTCGGGTTGTGGCTAGTAAGTGGCTGTTTTTTCTCTCTGCCACTCCATTTTACTGTGGAGTATTAACACAAGATGACTCATGGATAATCTTCTTATTTTGGAAATAGATGGATAGACTCTGGTTAAAATAGTCTCTTGCATTATCAGACCTAAATCTCTTGATTCTCACTCCAAATTGATTTTGGATCATGTTTTGAAAGCTAAAAAATATACTATTCACATTTGATTTGGATTTAAGTAAAAAAACCCAAGAAATTATGGTACAATCATCTATGAATGACACAAACCATCTTGCCCCAGAAATATTAGAAACTGTAGAGGGACCCCAGATGTCACTATGAATCAAGTAAAAGGGAGTAGAACTTCTTTTGTTGCTAATTGGAAAAGATACACGTTTGTGTTTTGCAAGTTCACAAACATCACAATGAAACTCTTCAACGTTTAATCCTTTGAACAAGGAAGGAAACATGTTTTTCAAAGTTCCAAAAAAAGGGTGTCCAAAACGAAAATGATAAAGCCAGATTTTGTCTTTATTGGAAGATTGTTCAGAAAGAAATGACAAAGGTAAACTATTCTTGATATTACTTATGTTGTTGGATGTCTCAAGATAGTATAGTCCATCATTCTCCTTAGTAAGTCCAATCCTCTTCCCCGAACCCTGGTCCTGAAATTCACAGTAAGAGGGATAAAAAGTCACATTGCAGTTCATGTCTCTAGTAAGTCTTTGTATAGATATCAGATTAGTAGACAATCTAGGAACATGAAGAACATTTTTAAGAATGAATGAAGGATTAATTTGAACATCTCCTAATCCTGCCACTGTAGTAAGTGAACCATCTGCAACAGTAATTTTCTTAGTACCAGGACATAGGGTATATGTACTAAACTTTTATGAAGAATGTGTCATGTGGTCTGTGGCTCCTGAGTCAATAACCCAAGAACTCTTAATAGACTTATCTGAGACATTTAATCCATAAGAATTAGAGACTTTACCTGCACCAGAGTCCTTACCTGAGTGTGCCAAGGAGCATACACCAGTAGCCTTTTCAAGAGTTCCCAATAGGCTTCTCAGTTTCTCAATCTCTTTTTTATCCAACTCTCTTTGTTCCTGAGACTTCTCCTAGTTTAACTCCATTGCAGTCATGTGAGCTTGTCCTTGATTTCTTGGCTGTCCTCCTTTATAACCCCATTCTTTGCTTGAAGTTGAAGGTTTTCCATGTAGTTTTCAGCAACGATCTCTGGTGTGTCTTGGCTTCTTGCAATAGGTGCACCAAAGATTGTCACGATTTGAAGTTTTAGCCGAATCACCTTTCCCATTCTCACTGACTAGTAATTGTTCTAAGCTTTGGTTCTTCCCACCATTAGAGACCATAGCAGATCCTTCTACATGCACACTGTCAAGCATCACTCCTCTTCTGCTCTCTTCTGCTCTAACCATGGATATCACTTCATTTAAAGAAGGTAGATCCTGTTTTCCTAGAATTTGGACTCTGACTTGATCAAACTCAACATTCACTCCAGCAAAAAAATCAGAGACTCGATCTTTTTTAATAAATTTCTTCAAAGTTGTTGCATCTTCACTGCATTTCATTTTATGCACCGATAGTGATCCATCTCTTGCCAAAGATTTTTAAGAAGAATAGCATACTCTGTGACTGACTTATTCCCTTGTTTGAGAGCTGCAGTCTTGATCTTGACCTCATAGACTTGAGCAGCATCTTTAACTTTGGAATAGGTTTGACGAATTGATTCCCAAATGTCTTTGGCCGTGGACAAAAACATACAAGTGTCACTAATATCTGGCGTCATAGAATTCCACAGCCATGACATAACCATAGAATCCTCTTCATCCCAAGCCTCAAATTTTGGATCTCCTTTCTCAGGACCAGTGCCAAGAAGATGGCTCAATTTTCCTTTCCCTTTTAGAAAGGTTTGAACCAACTGAGACCACTTCAAGTAGTTCTTTCCATTCAACCTGTATGCAGCTTGGATATTCTGTAATTTCGCTGTGGTTTGACCAGTTGTTAATTCTCCAAATCGAGTAGTAGCTGCAGATTCTGCTATTTCTGACATGATTACCTTTCTTAGGACTGAAACAAGTATAGGCAATGAAGGCCAAAAAAGAACAAAATAAAAGTATGACAGACTTAACAAAATTTGGCTATGAAGGCCTAGAAAAAAAAATTCAGCAATGAAGGCTGAGAAATTTTCTTCCCAAGAAGAGTCTAAAGCTCTGATACCATGTGAAAAAATGAGAGTATATTGAAAACTTGTGTTTTTAATCATACAAACACCATAGATTTAAATACAACTAGCTAGAGATTAAACTAGGAAACTAAATATTCCTAAATCTAATCCCTATAATCAAGGAATTGTCTATCTTGATATTCTGTCCTTAATTCTAGTGATACAAATTCTCAATTTTAGGGAGATACAGATATATACATATTACAATTAGCAGATTACAAAATACAATCACTTGTAACTAAATGTTTTCCCACAATATCTACTGGTCAAATCCCCGGTGCGGCCCGGTGCAGGCTACACTGTTTCCTTGGGAGGTCATCCTCGGTTGTTGTGGTTCCATATTTTCATGTTGATTCCTGCTTACTCTGGCGTGCATCTTAATGACATGCAATGAGATAGCTGAAAGATATTCTTTTCAGTTAAATGCATTATAATACTGCAAAGATTATTTCCCATTAATCAGATTGAGACAGTGATTTCCAATTAAAATTCTTGACCTTTGACTTCTTCGCAATTTCAGTTCCCCTTTTTCTCACTGATGGATGGTCAGCTACTAGATGCCATATGCGAGCGCTTAGTATCCTTCTTAAGCACCCAAGGAACCTACATAGTTCGGGAAGGTGGCCCTGTCACAGAGATGCTTTTTATTATCAGAGGGAGGCTACAGAGTTCAACTACAAATGGAGGCCGGACAATTTTCTTCAATTCAATTAATCTGACACTAGGTGACTATTTGTGGTGAAGAGCTGCTTTCTTGGGCATCTTCTTTCAACTTACCTTCCTCCACAAGAACAGTAAGAGCATTAGTTGAAGTAGAGGCCTTTGCATTAAGTGCAGAAGATCTCAAATTTGTGGCCAATCAGTTTTGGCGTCTTCATAGCAAGAAGCTGCAGCACACCTTTCGTTATCATTCTTAGCATTGGAGGACATGGATGCCTGCTTTATTCAAGCGGCTTGGCGTCGACACAAGAACAGAATGATGGCCTGGAACCTTAGCATGATGGAGTGCTTCTCATGTCCTCCTGACGAGCAAGTTGCTAACTAATGAAACAGAACAAGAGGAAGAACACACTCTTGCATCTTCAAACTCTTCCCAAGTAAAACGGAATTTGGGTGTCACAATACTAGCTTCAAGGTTTGCAGCAAATACACGGCGAGGAGCTCAGAAGATGAAGGATGTTGAAATGCCCAAGTTGCAAAAGCCCGAAGAGCCAGACGACGGGTAGCTTTCCAACCCTAGTCTGTAAGGCTAGTCGAAGGAAAATCCCCATTGCACATCGTTCAACATTTTACATGGCTCATAGTGGTTGAAAAGCCTGTTGCTAGTTGGTGTGAAGGACGATAAATTGTCTATAGTTTAAAGGTTTTTTAGCCTGCACTCTTTATGTAGCATAACTATTCTTACTTGTAAGTAATATTATTCAAAGTTATGCATATATAGTTAATTTAAATGTCATAATACTACCATCAGCAATTTTAAACAGGGAAAGTCTATATATTATATACTTGATTCAAAAATCGTTAAGGTTTTCGGCCATGACCCCTTTGGACCCTTTTTTTTTTTTTTTTTTTTTTCATGTTGCATGTGCTGATTGCCTAAATATTACTCAAGTGCTCTTGCCCTCAAACCCAAACCCTTGGCGTGGCCTGCTTACCTTGTCCAAAAGTAAAATCAGATGAAGGATCGGGCTACAACAAAGTTGATCCGTCTCTACATGGGGCTTTTTATATCAGAAAATCTTAGTGGACTGGACTATGAAAGAGAAGTCAAGGAAAGGATCAAGTTTGTCTCAAACTCCTGGGAACACAACTCCTTACCACAGCATTTGCAAAGAAATCTTCATATGCCCACTAAAGACGTCTTGGCGCTAGCCATGTCAAACCTGTTAATGGGAATGTGATGTACACTTGAACTAAACGCCGCAGCTATCCCATCCAGGTCACCACCATTCATTTCCTTTGCTTGCCGACATTTAACATTATTGAATCACACGTGCATCTTGTGCACACGCCAAATGTGTACAACTTTCAAACTAAAGGCAACAAAGATGAGAAGAAAAAGGGGATTATCCGTTATATTGGACAAAACACAATGTACAAGATAGATTTTTTTGTTGGTAGTTTAGGGTGTAATGTATTTCGTATTAAATAAAAAGATTATTTGTATGTAGTTTAAGAGTGATTATTTGTATTTTTTAAGTAACTAAGTTAAGTGTTGGAGTGGATTAAATCATTTAGACTTTTTAAAAATTTTTTTAATAGGTCAGATAATTTTAAAAGTCAAACTTATTTAGTCAATATATTTATTTTTTATTTAAATCTTTTACTTTTGAAAATTTCAAAATATAAATAAAATATTATTTTTATTTTGAATAAACATGTTTGAATAGAAAAATGTGACTGTCTAATTAAATTTGTTTAAACAAAAAAAAAAAAAACTATACAGGTTGTTATAACTTTTTAAATAAAAGTTTTTTGGCTATTTATTTATTATAAATAGATTTTTCTATCTTACTGATTTCATTACTTATTATTTGAGAGTTTTAAAGTTTTGTATCCTATAGGCATAATTACCTTTAAAATAGTGTTTTTCACACCTCAAAACTATATTTCTTCTTTCTTATTATTTCTATTGTTTCAAAATTTTCTAACTTGTTTTACATATCTCATCATAAATTTGTAATTTGAGAGATAGAAAGGCATCAAGCAAGCTCATTCTTATGTTTTACGTAGTCCCTATTTGGATTTCACCACACTTAGGGTGTGGTACAATTAAGCTCACCACACTACCAATTGAATTCAATTGCCAACTCCAGTTAGGTCAAATCAGCATAAATTTCTCATTAATTTTTTTTTCAATCTTAGCTACAATAATTTTTATTAGTATTTTAAATCTCACTGTAACTAATCTTACCATCAATCCAAATTGAGCTTTAAGCTTTGAACTTTACAAATACAATATAGCTTGAATCTTTAGTGCCAAACCACACTCAAGCAAGAATCATGGTGAAATATGAAAAGTGAAATACAAATCCTACCTATAACAACAACAATGGTTCAACGCCTCGAGAAGAATCAAATGACTACTATCCAATGTGATAAAATAAAGATATAAAATGTAAATAAAGTTGTGATTATATGTTATAACATATAGGTCTATGAACCTATCGCTAGACATAACTTAAGAAGTGATCACCAATATTTTTTATTAAGGTGCGATTGACCACCAAGGTGAATCTATCCCTTTAAGGAAATTCTAAACTTGACTAAGGCTTTCTAAAAGAATAAGTTGTGATCTGTGTTTTAAAACTAAGTTTGAGAGTTTGAATACGTATAGGGAAGGTTATAACACCCCCACATAAATATCCAAAAAAAGTTACTATTTAGTTTCAAATTATCCAAATGATCTTTGGTTCTAATGGTCTTCAACTAATTTTAATATTTAAATATTAAAAATAATTTTTAAGATTTCTCCACCAATTTTACAGAATTTTTAAAAATATTTTCTCACATTAAACGTATTCAAAAATCTCATTCATTTTTTTAAAAAAGCTTCATTGTCAAAAGAACTTATTCATTTATTTTTTATTAAATTTTTTTATTAAAAATATATCTAATCTTTCACTATTTGGGTCAAAATTAAAAATATTTTCTCACCTAAAAAATTTTTAAATAATTGTTCATATTCGATTGTTAATAATTTCATCCTCAAAAAATTTTCTTTATTTTGGTAAGATTTATTTCTAGTTTTTATTGTATTAAGATATGTCTAAATTTTTTGCAATTTAGACCAAATTTATCAATATCTTTCTTATAAATTAAACTCTTATTATTATTTATTTTCTAATTTTTAGAATGAAAATAAAATGCCAATTATTATTTGAAATCTCATCCAAAATTTTGCATCATTTGGGTTGAATTTAGAAAAGATATTTTACCTAAAAATCTCTTAAAAATTCAACCATTTGTCATTTTCAAGGGATTTCATCATTGGATAATGGTAATATATTTTCAATCAAATTTATAAGTTATATTTTTTAATTTTTGGTTTGGAAACGAATTCAATTACCTTTATTAAAATTTCATCTAAATCATTCCACCATTCGAGCTAAATTTAAAAAAATTCATCACTTAGAGATTTATTATAAAATTTACTATTTGAAAATTTTAAGAATCTTATAATTGGATAACTACCAATTTAATCCCAAAATTTTATTAAATTTATTTGGATTTTTTTCTAAAAATAAATATTAATTCTTGTTATTGAAATTTTATCTAAAATTTTTCTCTATTTGGGTCAAATTTAGAAAAATCTCTCACCTAAAAATTTCATAGAAATTATCCATTAGTAACTTCTAGAAATTTCATCTTCAGATAATTTTTAGTTATTCTCATAATTTTATCAAAGTTTTATTTTTACATTTATTAAATTATTACAACTTAGTCTAACTTTCCCTAAATATTTTCCTAAAAAACAAAATATATCACAAATAAATAAATAAAATGAAACAAAATGAAGAGAAAATAACAAAAACAAAAAAAAATAAAATAAAACTCATAATAAAGAAACAAAATGAAAAAGAAAAAAAATAAAATTAAGCATGCTGAATGGGTTGGGTCGCAACAGGTCAGTGTGTGGATGCCAGTGGGTTAATGCATTGATCTTGTAAAACTTTAAAGCCTAAAATGACATTGTTTGGTTGTTGTATAAATAGCCTAATTTCTTCATTTCTTCCTCAAACCACTTATTCTTTCTCTCTCTCTCTCTCTTTCCTTTTTTTGCTTCTCTTTGTAGGAAATTTCTCATTTTTGGTTTCTATCAAAGTTTGTCAAAAAACTCAACAGTTTCTGAAAATATGGTGAAAAAAAATTCAAACTTCATTGAAAAAGTTGTCGAAATTGCAAAACTCGTCAAAAAATTCAAAGTTTGGTTGAAATATTCAAGTTTTTTCTAGGATTTTCCAAAAATTTTTTTAAAAAAATCCAAAACTTCAATATGAAACTTTTGATCTCCTTAATCTTTCAATCGCATTAATCCTTTCAATTAAAACCAAATCAATTCCCAAAAACTAAATTTCACCAAAAATAAATTTCTCTCAATTCAAAACCCCACTGCTAGACCAATGTTTTTCTCTCGATTATTTTAATAATTGCTACTTAATAGTTTCTATGTGTTTTTTGTGTAAAATGCTAGCTTATTTTATAAGGAAAGATCATGAAAGTTTCAACTCACTTAGGATTAGATTGTTTAAACCTAAAGATTATCATTAAAGTAATTCTAATCCTGAACTGCTTCTAATGAAGCCAAAATCTTCACCGAAATAACATTAGCTAAATTTCAAACTTCAAGAGTTTTATTTTGTTTTCTTCTATTATTTTGAAATCATCAAATAATTTAAAGATAAAACAAAATTAACAATAAATAAAATTAAAAATAATAAAAAATAAAACGGATAAAGAAAATAATAAATGAATAAAATAAAATGAATAAGATAAATATATATATACAAATAAATGCAATAAAAGTAAAAATAATAAATAAAAATAAATAAATAAAATATAATGAAAAAAAAACTGACATTTGGGTTTGGAACGAGCTTGACCCAATCAATTTAGGCCCTGAACTAAATATGATATTTATAATTGTCCCTTTTTGCACAGTTTTTGTAAAACAAAATTTGCATAAAAACATAGATACCTATTATGTCAAGGCCCAACATATTCAACATTTTTTCTTTTGTTTTGTTTTTGTTGTTTTTTTTTCTTAAAAGATACCTAAAAATATATAGGCATACTACTATCAAAATCAAGGGCTTCTTCAATATAAAGACAGAAAATTTAAAAATTAAAGATAACACCCAAAGATTTTTAATGATCATACCCGAAAGTCTTATAGATTGTGTTCAAAGAATTAAGAGATTAAGCTTGAAAATCTTACAAATCATTCCTAACATTGAAAAATGCTTTTTTAAAACAAAAGCTCCATAACTTTAGGAAAGGTACCCGAAGATTTTAAAAGATCATACCCAAAGGACTTAAAAGATCATGTTTGAAGGTCTTACAGATAATGCCCAGATGTCTTTAAGATTACGCTTGAAGGATTTAAAAGATAATGCTCGGAGGTCTTATAGATTGTGCACAGAGGACTTGGTGATCTTACTCAAAGCACTTAAAAGATCATGCTTCGAAAACTTAGAGATTACGCTTAGAGATATTATAAATCTCAACTCTAAAATAGATTCAGCTCAAAATACTTACTAATATTGCTTAAAGGACTTGGATTATGCTTGAAGGTCTTACAAATCTCAACTCTAAAATAAATTTAGCTCAAAAGAGTTACAAATCTTGCATGAAAGACTTGGTGATGATTAGGGCATATTTTACAAAAGCACAGGCTGTACAAGTAATAATAGTGACCAAAAGATCAAGATATTGATCCCAAGAGGATTAGCTAAAGAAATTCTTAGACTAAGTATC
Organism: Durio zibethinus; assembly: GCF_047325235.1. Classification (NCBI taxonomy): domain Eukaryota; kingdom Viridiplantae; phylum Streptophyta; class Magnoliopsida; order Malvales; family Malvaceae; genus Durio; species Durio zibethinus. The sequence continues at coordinate 12,401,964 of NC_143174.1, forward strand.
TTTAATCACCCTACCCATCTAAAGTTGGTTTAATCAAAAAATTCTAATAAAAAATTAACTAAAACAAAATTAACAAATAAGAAAAACTAATATGCAAACTAACAAATATAGACACCCTATTTTGTCCGAGGTTTTTCATCAATTAGAGCTCGATCAAAGCTCGATTGTAGGGTTTTATTTATTTTTATTTTAGACTTTATTTTGTATTTATCATATTTATTTTTGTATTTTATGGTTTATCTTTAATTTAATTTCATTTGTTTCATTATTTAATTAATAAATAAATTAAAAAATAAAAATAAAAGAGAAAAAATTGGTTATAATTGTTACTAGGAGATTAGGGGTTAATCTTGAGCTTTATGAATTGAGTTGAAACTCTATCAGTTTTTACCTTATAAATCATGGTAATTCATCAGCAAAGGGGACACGACAAGTGATCAAAGGAAAAGATACAAAAAAAATAAAGCAACACAGTGGTATTGAGAGCAAAAAATAGAGAATTATATAGAAAATAGTAGCATACATACAAAGCCATCACTAAGCTCCTACCACCATGAACACCGTCTCCACCCATTGAGGGCCCTTCAACACTAACACATACAAAGATCACCATAGTCCAAAATTCACCCTTTTAGCCAAACCAAACCCAAACGCGATCACAGTTTGTGAATAAGAAACATAAGGGAAACTAAGTAGAGATTAGTAGGAGTCCAGCAAATTTTTTCTACTTAATTTCACCACCGTATGAGCCCATGCCTCTGTTTAAACCATCCATAGCCCAAAACCAACACAACTATGTCCTTATCATAAACAATCAAAAATTAGGCAGCAAAATGACAATAGACCAAATCGAAACGTCCACAATAGTAGCCTGTTATAGGGACCGAGACCTACCACCCCTATTAGTTTCTCAATCGTGCCAACATAGGTTCATGAAGGGCAAAGTAAAGTCAAAAACCAAAGAGGAATCAAATAAAACAAAAAAGAAAAGATGAGTAAAAAAAAGGAAACCAGAAACTCCCCTAGTAGTGGTAGTGACAAGCGATGGTCGGCATGACTTTAAGAGATTTGAACGATGAGGACGAAGAGTTTAATGAAAGAGACAACATATTGTCATAACGTCTAGATTTAGGAATCTATCACTAGACAATGACTTAAGGAGTCACCACCAATATTCTTTATTTAGGTGCGATTGGTCACCTAAGGAATCTTTTCTTTCAGAGAACACCGAAATTTAAGGGTCCCTAAAAGAATAGGTTCAGGTTTACTAACCAGAATAGGGTTCAAGAGTTCAGTTACATGTGAGGAAGGTTATAGCACTCTCACAACGTCCATCAAAAGATGGTACCAGCTTAATTTTGTGTTAGCCAATAAGCCTTAAAAATTTATCAAGTAATTAATTATTAAAAATTATTCTCAATTGACTCTAATACTTTTAGCAAAAAATTGAGAAAATTTCCTCACCTCAAGAGTATGCAAAAAAACTATTGTTTCACTTGCAGAGGCTTCATCGTCGAATTATTTAACATTAAAAAAAATTCAAAAAAATAAAAAAAAATGATTGCTTTTGTACAGGGAAAATTGATACTGTCAACTTTTTCCCAAAATATTTTTTAGAAACTTTAATTTCGAAGAAAATTGATACTTTCAACTTTTCCTTAAAAATCCACTTTTGAAAACTTATTTTTAAGAAAAATTGATACTTTTAACTTTTTTTCAAAAATATTTTTTAGAAAACTTATTTTCAAGGAAAAGTGTTACTTTCAACTTTACCTCAAAAATATTTTTTTTAGAAAGTTTTATTTTCAAAGAAAATTGATACTTTCAACTTTTCCTCAAAAATACATTTTTTAAAATTTTTATTTCAAGAAAAATTAATAATTTTAACTTTTCCATAAAATAATTTTTTTTGAACTTTACCTCAAAAATATTTTTTTTAGAAAGTTTTATTTTCAAAGAAAATTGATACTTTCAACTTTTCCTCAAAAATACTTTTTTTAAAATTTTTATTTCAAGAAAAATTAATAATTTTAACTTTTCCATAAAATAATTTTTTTTGAAATTTTATCATTTTATTTTTTATTTTTTGAATTCACTCAAAAAGTAATATATAAATAATAGGCAAAATAACAAAAATAAATCAAAATAAATCACAGCTCGACTCAGGATTGTAACTCGACTTCACACACAAGAGACTGTTCGACTTGTGGTTCAAGCTTCATTTGATGATGTGGGCTAGCGGCTCAGGTGGTAATGGAACACAGGTCGGGTGAGCAAAAACATATAGGTCAATTGAATTTTTAGCAAACGAAATGGCATCGTTTCATGCAAAATATAAAAGCATAAAGATTTGCTGCTACCATCCAATTTTCAGTTTTTGCCCCTTTTCTAAAGTTTTTAGAAATACATAGTTGCAAAGTCCCACAGGTTTCCAGATTCTGGTGCCAGTGTCACCCCATGCCGTCATCACTGGTCGTCGTCACTGACATCCGTTGACTGCCACTCCCCAGCCATAATCCAATTACCAGTTTGCTTTGAACTTTTCATTGAACTAGCCTTGGCCTTCTTTTTCATGTATTCTAGCTGGAATTTCCAAAAAATCTCAGAATTGGTGTAAATCTGAAAAAAAAATCGTAGTCTCCCTTCTTCTTTACTGGTCTAATGCCGTTGCCTCTGGGTATGTTGCTCATATTTTCCTTGGTTGTTTCTTCACCAATTTTGAGGCTCCAAAACAAGCTAGATCAACCTTGATTGAGAATATTAGGGAGAAAGTCTCTCCTCTGTTTCCCTTTTTTTGGATTACTTGTGTAACTCTGAGTTTGGGTATCCAGTGGTGACCAAAAATGGAGATGGCTTAGGTGGTTAAACTTTAATAGTGGGTGGCTATACTGGATGTCGGTGAATTCATTAGATTTGTGGGTTAGGAAAAGGTGAATTTGGTGGAAGCTATGGATAATTTTTAGTTTAGCAATAAGGTAGTGATTAGGTGGTGGACTGCAGTTTGAGAATGCAGCCTTCTTTGTCAGAATTGCCTACCAATTTGCTTGTGTTTGTAGGATAAGGCTATGACTGTAGCAATTAAATATGGGTGGTTATGCAAGTAGAGTGTGGGCAGTATTCTTGGAACCCAAGCTTCTGTAGTAAGAATAGGATGATGATGGATGAATGAGGTAACTGTGTATATCGATAGTGTCCTGGCTTCTCGATTGCTATTGGGTTTAAGAATGGTAATGTGTTTGTGTGTTTGTGCTTCTTAAATTCTAGAATTGTTGCTAGTTTGGTAGTACACTCGTTGGGTTTTTATGGCAAAAGTGATGGTGAAGGTAAAGATAGTTCATGGCTCTAGCAAGTTGGCTGATGGACTTTGGGGTGTGCTCAAGCAAAGTTGGTAGCGGGATTAGGGGAATTTTTTTTTTGTGACCCCTGTAATCTGTTTTTTGCCCTTATTTATAGGACCAGATCAGAAGAATTTTTGATCAAATCAAAGTCCTCATCCGATTGGGTTATTAAAAACATAAGACTCATCCTACATCATATTAAAACCTATAGTAACTCTACAACCTCCAATTTTGGACCAAAGATATATTTTTTATTTTTTTTATCACTAAACCTTGTTAAACTAATGATAAATATAATAAAACAGATAAATCAACTAAAAAATAAAAAAAAATAAAAATAAAAATAAAAGCTAATTGGGCATACTAGTTGGATCCTAAATCGGGTCCAATGGGCTTAGACCCAAACTCTATTAGACCAAGCCCAATAGGTTTGGGTTCGGATTAAATAGGGTGTCTACACATATTGAAAGTGGGAAAAGATCAGACGGTGGAAGAGGTTGAAACAAGGTAGGGAAAATCATGACTTTTAGCTTCACATTTGGGGCATTGGAGGTGGATTTTCAAAAAACAAGCCCATATTTGGGACAAGGAAAGTGAGAGGCTTCGACGGTGAAAATTTTGGTTTAACCAACCATCGGACGATGGTGGAATATGACAGCATTGGTGGTGGAGCATAGTAGCAACGTTGCTGGGATTTGGAAACCTTTGAAGTTTTTGACAAGGTTCTTTTGTTCCTAGAGAGAGAGAGAGAGAAAACTAAGATAGAGGAAGAGGGTAAAGATGAGGTCTAAAGAAAAAGGGGTAACCTCTAGCTTATATAGCCACATAAAACGATGTCATTTTCGATATTAGATAAGAGCAAGATCGGTGTGTTTTTAAGTGAGTAACATGACCCGTAGCACAACCCGCACCGATAACCCATCTATTGAACCTTGGCGTTGAGCCGAGTTGAGCTGTTCCATAATTCATTGAGCTAAGTCCTGGAGTTTCTTGGTGCCTATAATTGAGCCGAGCCACGCGCCAATCAAGTCGAGTTGATTTTTTTCTTTTTTTGGTATTTTCTTTTCATTTTTATTTTTTTAGTTTATTTATTTATTTATTTATTTATAGCTTGCATGTTTAGATATTAGGAAAAAATTAGAAGAAGGAAAAAGTATAAAACAAAAGTAAAAATATTTTTTTGAAAATAAATATTAATTGTCTAATGATGGAATTTTTAAAAATTTTAAATGAAAAATTTTTATAAAATTCCTAGGTGAGAAATTTTTATAAAATTCCTTTTTCTAAATTTGTCCTAAATGGTGGAATAATTTAGATAAAATTTCAATAACAATAATTAATATTTATTTTCAATCAAAAAAAATAAAAAATAAAAAATTTTGGTTGAAAATATTTGACAATTATTCAAAGATAAGAATATTAAAAATTTCAAATGATAAATTTATAAAAAATCTCTAGGTGAAAAATATCTTTAAATTTATCCCAAATGGTGGAATAATTTAAATAAAATTTCAAGAAAATAATTGTCATATTATTTTCTTTTCAAAGATAAAAAAAAAATTTCTAAATTGACCCAAATGGTGAAAAATTTAGAAATTTAAAAAGAGAAGATATTTATAATTTGACCTAAATGGTGGAATAATTAGATATATTTTTAATAATAAAAAAATACAAAAAAATATAACCTTTTTTCGACGGAGCCTCTTCAAGAAAACAAATGTGATTTTTGAATACTCTTGATATGAAAAAATATTTTTAAGAGTTCTACCAAATTGATAGAGAATCTTAAGAATTATTTTCAATATTTCAACATAAAACTTAAGACCATTAGAATCAAGACCTTATGATAAATTTAAAATAAAATGGTACCATCCATGTGGGGGTGCTATAACCTTCCCCATATGTAACCGAACTCTCAAAACTTATTCTAGTTAATAGACCCGAATCTATTCTTTTAGGGACCTTTAGTCAAGCTTAGGAGCTCCTTAAAGGGGTAGATTCTTTAGGTGATCAATCACACCCAGTTAAAAAAGATTGGTGGCAACTCTATTTGTTAAGTCTAGCTATAGATTTATGGATCTATATGTTATGATAATTGGGCAACTCCGTTATGGATCTGGAGAGTCAAGCCATAATTTTTAAATTTATCCTATGCTTTGGTTTAATGATTTTAAATTGTAATGATTCGTGTTATCTGTTTACTAACATTTTTATGTTTTTCTTTATTTATGAGGTTGAAAATGTTATGTTCCTTCACACACACTATCACTTGTATTTGCATTACATGAGCTCTATACTTAGGCTTCGTCTCTCTTAAGAGGGAGTAAAGTACCGAATAATCTCTATAATGGCTAGCGAAATACTCTTACTCAAATTAAATCCTTTTTGTTGGTAGCCTATGATAGGTGAGGATTGGAATGCCTTACTAGTCTATGATGGACAATGATGTAAGGAATAATTTGGGAACCTTTAGTGGTCAAAGTCACCTAACCCTGCACATAATCTACATTTAAGAGGTCAGCCTTAAGATAGAACCATTTATACCTAGTGATAAATATACCTCAAAATTAGGACACAAGAAGAAAAATTTTATGTGATATATTGCTTATCTAACCATTTTGTTTATTTGAATTTGTGTATTTGCATTACTATATCATGCATCATTTTTATTGTCATATTTAACATTGTGTATTTGCATCATTTTCATATAGGTAATATTTGCCATATATTAGATTTCATCCATGAAAATGTACATTCCATTCATAAAGCATGGCATTTCTGATAATGCAATTGTGGTATTCAAGGTTCAAGGATAGCTCCACCAAGTAAGAACCTTACTTACTAAAATAATACAAGGGTTGAGCTAGACAGATGGAACAAGAAAATTCCAACCATTTCAAAAGGATAGAGAAAGCCCAATAGATGCTTGAAAGGGAATTGAACAAGATTTTAAAGGCTTTGAATAAGTTGAACAAGAGGAAGAATGTCGAAAAAAATACTAGCCAATAAAACCATTGTTATAAAAGGTGACTAACCCTATATATCTTTCTAGTTTTGGGCCTCATCAAGCCCAGTCCACTCAGGATGCACCATCCCAGTAGTTTACATACCCTGTAGGGTATACATACCTTAGAATACCATCAGTTTCAAATCCACCATAGTACTAGAGCTACATGAATCCTATCTTTACTGAGAAGGTAATGGAACCAATCTAGGTCCTTAATTTGGATGATCCAAAAGAGAAAGAAAAATTAAAACCAAAAGAGGACAAGTCATTGGGGAACTCAATAGCTGATAGAAAGATGAGTATGCTAGAAGAAAGGTTGCAAGTAAAAGAGGGAATTAGTTTCTATGGTTTTGTAGATGTTGTTAAGCTCTGTTTTATCCTAGATATTATTATTCCTTCAAAATTTAAAGTGTCAAAATTTTAAAAATATGATGGTACAAAGTACCCAAAAACTCATATCACCATGTATTACTAGAAGATGGTTGCCCATGCTAATAATGAAAAGTTGTTAATGCATGTATTCCAAGACAATCTTACTAGTTCTACTACTAGGTGGTATGTCTAGTTAGACAAGACTCGTATTTAGTCTTGGAGTGATATGGCTTATGACTTCATCAATTAGTACTGATATATCATAGATTTAGCTCCAAATCATCTATCTTTGCATAATATAGAGAAGAAGGCAACTAAATCATTTAAAGAGTATGCCCAAAGATGGAGAGACATAGCTACTCAAGTTCAACCACCTTTGACTAAGAAAAAGACCATAATATTGTTTGTAAGCACTTTGAAATCTCCCTATTATGAAAAAATGATAAAGAATGCAACAAAAAACTTCGCTGATATGGTAATTTCAGGGGAAATTATTGAAAATGCCATTAAAAGTGGCAAGCTTCAGAAAGGAGAAACCACTAAGAAAAAAGGGTTGCTTAAAAAGAAAGAAACCAAAGCCCAAGCTATGAAGTTTACTCCATATACATTGCCAGTTTATCCTGTTTACTATCCCATAATTAATGGTATTATACAGGCCCCTTACCAATCATATCCACAACTAGCTTACCCACCAACCTACTAATCAACCTTTCAAGTACCTATATCAGCTTCAAAGCCTAACAACCAAGCAAGTGGTTTAAGGAGATCTCGAGATGATAAAAAAAAGACACACATTAATCCTATCCCTATGACTTATACTGAGTTATTCCTAAAATTGGTCAAGAACAACTTGGTATCTCCAATTATTCTAGAACCATTGAAGCCACCCTATCTACAATGGTATAATGCTAATGCGATGTGCGATTATCATAATGTGAATATGGTTCATTCTATTGAAACCTATCCTACTTTCAAACACAAAGTGTAAAATTTAATCTAGAAAAGCTTAGTGAGCTTCGATGAATAGGGGAAAGATGTTAATAAAAATCCTTCACCTGATTACACAGGGGCATAATTTTGAGAAGGATGTTGCTTTTTCATTTTAAGATTTTTTTTAGAGTAATGTTAGAAATCCTTTCATGTAATAAGATTTCATTTGTTATCATTTTAATAAAAGACAAGTTGAGGCATTTCATTACATTGTTCCATACTTTGTTATTTTTTATATCTTTTCATTCCCATTCTCAAATTCCAAATGATGAGTGTTTAGACAATGATAATAATAATTTTAGAATTTAATTTGGGAAACTCATTCACATTGATCTATGGAGACCATTTGAGTAAAAGAAGCAAGTTATTAATAGAGGTGAAATAGATATATCTTGAAGATGTGCAGTCTTTTATAAAGATCCATGAGCTTATTTTGGTTTAATAGATGATCTTCATAGAAAGCATTCATGTTTGAGATGAAAAATGACCATATTTCATTTACCATTCAAAAAACCATTCATTGCTACCCTTTTGGGCCTATTATGATTTTTTTTTCTAAAGAACCCTGACCAAGGATCACTTTCCACACTTGAGGGAAATTTTTTAGCAAGAAAAAGAGGTAAAAAATCATAAAAGGTCTCAAAAACAAAAATTAAAAAAAAAAGAAAAAAAAGTAAAATAAAAGAAAAAGAGAGAAAAGAAAAATGAATGACATAAATGAGTTTGGGCAAAGTAATGAGAGTCCTTTTATGAGGAATAAGGTTAATGAAAAAGAAAAAATAGTGAAATGATGTGGAATGGGGCAAAATGCCAAGTTGTAACAAATGATGAGAAATGATCCTTTGGTTTTAAACCCTTTAAACACATATTTTGAGCTTATTTTATTCATTTCTTTCATGACCCCTCACCATTACTTATATTGCAACCTTTAAAAGTTCATTTTGATCAAGTGTGAATGCTCAAATTGAATGATCATATATTGGGCTAAGGCATGCTTATGATGGTGCAATGGAATTATGCTATGCTATTGATGTGTGGGAGATATCAAAGTGGAAAAAAAAAGAGAAAAAATGAAAAAAAAATGAAAAAAAGAGGAAAAAAGAACAAAGAAAAAAGAAAATGAAAGAATGGAAAAATGTAAAAAGAGATAAAAGGAAGACTCAAATTGAAAACTCAAAAAGGCAATTTGGGTAAAAAATCTCTAAGCTGAAAGTTGGATGAATGGTTCAAATATATGGAAGATCAAATATCCGGTAAAGCTAGGGCAAAGTTCAATAAGCTCAAAATGATATTGAAAGTCAAAAGAATGAGCTTTTGAAAAAGAATTCTAGATTAATGTTAAGAATTATATAAGTATTCATTGTTTGCACATTATTGTACCATTCAATACCATCCTTAATGACATGCTTTGATTTTGTTCCTTTGCCCATTTATTTTTATACCAAACTCGTTTCTCATTGATTATCTTTTTCCCAATTCACTTTATGCTCTCTTATTTTTTGTATCCCTAGAATAAATTGAGGTATTTGTCATTATTTGAAATGATAATGAATAAATGATAATGTGCATAAAAGATTCTTGCATTCTTTTGAAAAGAAATCCAAGATGATAGGGGGCAAAAAAGGAAAGGACATGTGGTGTGACCAAGTGATGAATTTAGGGATGAATTGATAGAGATAACTTGGGAGTTGAGATCAAGTGATGTGAATCAGTGGACCAAATTTACACTAAAATTTCTAATGCTGAAAAGCCTGTGAAACGCAATCAATTGATAGAATTTATTCTCAGATAACTGGTGTTAAGTAGCTGAAATGGGAAAATATGGGATTGAGGAATCCTGAGAACCATATTACACAATTAATTGGAATTTCATAACATTTATCTACATTACATGCATTATGTTTGCATGCATCAGCCATCAAACATTTAAATTATGTCTTAGAGTATGGCATCTACATTATTGCGAGAATCCAAATTGTTGCATTTGCATCATTGATCATGATATTCATTACATCCAAAATTTTGACTTTGATAAAAGTTTGAAAGTCATCTGAAAAATTTTGAACCTTGAGATAAAGTCTCTTAAGATAAAATTATGAGTTTTCAAATGAGAATTTTTTAGGTTTCAAATAAGAATCTTTAAATTTCAAATGAGAATATTTGAGTTTTCAAATGAGAATCTTTGAGTTTTCAAATGAAAATCTTTGAGTTTTCAAATGAGAATCTTTGAGTTTTCAAGTGAGAGTCTTTGAATTTCAAATGAGAATTTTTTAGTTTTCAAATTAGACTTTTTGAGTTTTTAAATGAAAATCTTTTAGAATCTTTAAGTTTTCAAATATGAATTTTTGAATGAGAATATTTGAGATGTGAAACTTTAAAATTCATTGGATGTGAATCTTCAAACTAGAATGAGAAACTTTGAACTTTTGGATGCAAATCTTTAAATTTGTGAATGAGAATCTTTGAGATGTGAAATCCTAAAATTTTTTAAATGTGAATCTTCGAAAAGCTTTGAACTTTTTGGGTGTGAACCCCAAATTTGTTGAATGAGAACCTTCAAACTTAGATGTGAAACTCTAAGATTTATTGAATGTGAATATTTTAACTCAAATGAGGAATTTTGGAAATTTGGGATGAAATCCTAAAGTTTTTAAGTGAGAAATTTTTGAATCAAAATCTTTAGCAACTAAGAAGTGAATCCCTCAAATTTTTTTTTTTAAAAAAAAATCTATTGGGTGTGAATCTCCAAAATTTAAATGTTTAAATGTTGGATGTAGGCCTTCCAATTTGCATGCAAATCCATCAATTAAAATTTGGATGCGAATCTCACAAATGGGAATCTTGAAATCTTATGAATCTAAAATTTTGTGAATCAAATTCTTGTGAAACTAAAATTTTGAGAATCAAAATTTGGTAAATTCTTGTGAAGCTAAAAAGTTTTTGAGAATCTAAAAATTCTTGTGAATCTTTGAATTGAGAACCTTTGAATTTTGAACTTAAATTGTGAATCTTTGAGTTTCCATCAAACATGATCTATGACTCCTCTGGACATTATTAGAGGACCTTTATTTATTTTTTCAAAGTTGTTGAGCCTTTGTTTAGATGAGCATTTATTTTTCCAAAGTTGTTGAACCTTTATTTAGAGAAGCTTATTTATTTTCCAAAGTCGTTGATCCTCTAATTAGAGGAGTTTTATTTATTTTTTGAAAGTCGTTGAGCCTCTACTTAGAGGAGCCTTATTTATTTTTCAAAGTTGTTGAGCCTCTACTTAGACGAGCCTTATTTAGTTTTCCAAAGTGGTTGAGCCTCTAATTAGATGAGATTTATTTTTTCTTCAAAGTCATTGAGCCTTTGTTTAGAGGAGCCTTGTATATTTTCCAAATGTTGTGAGCCTCTACTTAGAGGAGTTCATATTCTTGAACAAGTTTAAATGTCTGACTTAAAAAAAAAAAACAAAAAAAAAAAAAGAGTATGTTGGGATGATTATTTGGATATGAAGGGTGTTTATGTTTTTGCACAATTCCTGTTGCGCATGAACAGTGCAAATAAGCACAACTATAGACATCCCATTTTGTTTGAGGTTTTTCGTCGATTAAAGCTCGATCCAAACTTGATTGTAGGGTTTTATTTATTTTTATTTTAGACTTTATTTTGTTTTTATCGTATTTATTTTTTATTTTATGATTTATCTCTAATTTAATTTCATTTGTTTCATTATCTAATTAACAAATAATTTAAAAAAAAGAAAAAATTGGTGATAATTGTTATTAGGAGATTAGGGGTTAATCTTGAGCTTTATGAATTGAGCTGAAACTTTATATGTTTTTGCCTTATAAATCTTAGTAATTCATTAGCAAAAGAGACATAGAAAGTGATCAAAAGAGAGGATACAGAAAAAAATAGAACAACACAATGGTATTGAAAGCAAAAAAAAGAAATTATACAAAAAACAGTAGCACACATACAGAGCCATCACTGAGCTCATACCATCGCAAACACTATCTCCACCCATCGAGGGCCCTTCAAGCTAACACATACAAAGATCACCATATTCATTCACCCTTTTAGCCAAACTAGACCTAAACACAATCATAGCTGGTGAATAAGAAACATAAGGGAAACTGAGCAGAGATTAGTAGGAGTCCAACAAATTTTCTCTACCCAATTTCACCATCATTTTAGCCCCTACCTCTGTTCAGACCATCCATAGCTCAAAACCAACCCAGTAATGTCATCATCATAAACAGTCAAAAATAAAGCAGTAAAACGATAATAGACCAAACTGAAATGTCCACAATAGCCCCCATTACAGGGACCAAGACCTAACACCCCCATCAGTTTCTCAACCGTGCCAACATAGGTTTAAGAAGGGTGATGTAAAGTCAGAAACCAAAGAGGAATCAAATAAAACAAAAAAGAAAAGATGAGTAGAAAAGGGAAACCAAAAACTCCCTTGGTAGTAGCAGTGATAGGCGATAGTTGGCATGACTTTTGGGAGATCCGAATGGTGAGGACAAAGAGCTTGATGAGAGAGACAACATATTGAAAGTGGGAAAAGATCTAACAGTGGAAGAGGTTGAAACAAGGAAAGGAAAATCGTGACTTTTAGCTTCAAATTTGGGGCATTGGAGGTGGATTTTTAAAAAAATGAGCCCATATTCAAGACAAGGAAAATGATAAGCTTCGACAATGAAAATTTTGGTTTAACCAGCCATCGGATGGTAGTGAAATATGGTGATGCTGGTGGTGGAGCACGACAGCAACGATGCCGAGATCTGAAAACCTTTAAAGTTTTCAACGAGGTTTTTCTATTCCTAGAGAGAGAGGGAGAGAAAACTAAAGTAGAAAGAGAGGGTAAATGTGAGGTATGAAGAAAAAAGGGTGACCTTCAGCTTATATAGCCACATAAATGATGTCGTTTTGGATATTAGATATGAGCATGATCCGCGTGTTTTTAAGTGGGTAACTCGACCTGTAGTGCAACTCGCATTGACAACCCGTCTCCTGGACCTTAGGGTTGAACTGAGCCAATCCGTTCCATAAGCTACTGAGCTGAGTCCTAGAGTTTTTTAGTATCTATAGCTAAGCCGAGCTAATTTTTTTCCTTTTTTTATTTTTTTCCTTTTTTTATTTTATTTTTTTAGTTTATTTATTTATTTTTTTATAGCATGCATGTTTGGATTTTAGGAAAAAATTAGAAGAAGTAAAAAGTATAAAACAAAAATAAAAATATTTTTTTTAGAATAAATATTAATTGTCTGATGATGGAATTTTTGAAAATTTCAAATGAAAAATTTTTATAAAATTCCTAGTTAAGAAATTTTTCTCTAAATTTATCCCAAATAGTGAAATAATTTAGATAACATTTTAATAGAAATAATTAATATTTATTTTCAATTAGAAAAAAAAATTAAAAAAATTAAAAATTTTGGTTGAAAATATTTGACAATTATCCAAAGATGAGGATCCTAAAAATTTCAAATGATAAATTTTTAAGAAATCTTTAGGTGAGAAATTTTTTTAAATTTGTCACAAATGGTGGAAGAATTTAAATGAAATTTCAAGAAAATAATTGTCATATTATTTTCTTTTCAAAGATAAAAAAAAAATTTTTAAATTAACCCAAATGGTGAAAATTTTAGAAATTCAAAAAGAGAAGATATTTTTAATTTGGCCCACATGGTGGAATAATTAGATATATTTTTACTAATAAAAAAATAAAAAAATAATATTTTTTCTGACGATAGAGCCTCTTCAAGAAAATAGATGGGATCCTTAAATACTCTCGAGGTAAAAAAATATTTTTAAGAGTTCTACCAGATTGATAGAGAATCTTAAGAATTATTTCCAATATTTCAACATAAAATTTAAGACCATTAGAATCAAGATCTTAAGATAAATTTAAAACAAAATGGCACCATCCTTTGGATGGGCAAGTAGGGGTTCTATAACCTTTCCCATATGTAACCGAACTCTCGAGCCATATTCTGGTTAGTAAACCTGAACCTATTCTTTTACGGACCTTTAGTCAAGTTTAGGAGCTCCATAAAATGGTAGATTCCTTAGGTGACCAATCACACCTAGTTAAAAAAAGATTGGTGGCGACTATATTTGTTAAGTCTAGCTATAGATTTACGAATCTACATATTATGACAACAAAAATCATTTAAAACCAAATATATCAAAATTAAAATTAAAATTCTACTAAAAAAATACATGTAATGTACTAAAACAAACTAAAAAAAATCAAGACATGGAAAACAATGAATAAAATGAAAATGAAAACTTATAACTAGTCCTAAAATGCAAGAACAAGTAACTAAAATAAAATTCATGATTGAAAATTAAATGTAAACTAAAATTGCAAAAATCACATGAACCTAGAACTACATTATATAAGCTAAAATGATGTCAAATGCTAAACATAAATAGAAAATGAAACAATCACATGTTGCATGAACATAAAATGAAAACTTAAACATGAAATGCATGTAGAAAAACTGACATTAAACTTAAGAATTAAAACTAATACTTAAACTGGAATTGATGACTAATGAGACTTCCTAAACATGAAATAAATTTGAGCATCCTATGAACTAGTCCTATATGAATACATGGTGACACCTCAATCCCATATTGAGAGACTTTGAAGGTCTACTATAATGTACAAGTAGAGGCTTAAACCCAAACTTGTAAGGTACCTTTTATGGAACAAAATTGTGAGACATTCGAGTTAAAGTGGACAATACCTTGTAAATTGGGTACAGATTTCTACAAATGATATCAAATCGGTTACTAGTAGGACGAAAGCTAAGTGCTATATCGTGAGAGTCACATCTAGAATCTCAATGTCTAGTGTGGTTTTGGTTCTATTATTTTATGTGTGGTGAGATTCTGGTTCTGTTTGTGCTTTGTGTTGCTCGACAGGGACATCAAGCTTTAACAAGGGGAGTTTATGATACCTCAATCCCACATCGAAAGATTCTAAGGGTCTACTATGATATATAGGTAGAAGCTTAAACCCAAACTTGTGAGGCATCTTTTGTAAGACAAAATCATAAAACCTTTGCTTCAAAATAAATAATACTTCGCAAGTTAGGTACAGGTCTCCACATTTAAAGTAAAAGATATAAATAGAATGTAAAAAATCCACCACACAAAGGCAACAACCAGAAACGACAAAGACATGTAAGCAATAAAATGAATTTCATTTGACTCCTATTAATGAACAAATAAATTTTCATGTAAGCTAATTGCTAAACTAATTGAAGCACTCAATGAAGAATTAAAAGGTAGAAGAAAGCATGCAGAAAGATATACAAATAGTGCATAGAAATAAAGTGCCAGCTGGTATGGACTAGAATGCATGAAATTGCAAAATAAAAAATTGAACCTATATTTATCAATTGAAAATGAACTTTATCTAAACTAGAATAACCTAGATCTATGAGTTAACTACCTAAATCAACAAGAAAATAGCATGAATCAACAAAGAAATCAGCTCAATGAACTCAAATTAAAAAACAGTTTAGAATATGGAAAAATTGAACATATTAAGCAAAAATTAACCAAAAATGAAATAAATTGCATTAAATGAAACTTAACAAGGTAATTGATAGAACTAAAGATCTAAAAAAGGAAGGAATGCAAACAAATCATCAAAGTGGAGAAAGAATCCATGCCAAAGTTAGTATTCTTGACCTGCACCTGTCACCTGTATCCATATGTGACTTTCAACCTTGATATGGATTAATGTGCTATTAGTTTGAAGCTGAAATTCAACTATGTTGTAGCTCTATGAATTAGAAAACTATGAAAAATATTTAAGCAAAAAAAAGATTTGATAGAGATATGATCTAAAAATCGCAAGTATGTCAAAATAGGTGATTCAAAAACAGCTTTGAATATCTATAAGAAATCAGTGGATATGAGCTAGAAAGCGAATGTAAATGGATATTTTATTGAAAGATTCTTACAAAGCACTTAAAATCCTTTAAAAAAGTAAAATTGGAATGAAATTCAAATGGAAAATAATAGAAATAACGGGTTTGGCAACTAAGAAAATGTAAAGCACAAAAAGGAAAGTGCAAGAAAGTAAATAAATACAAAATTTAATCCTAAATTAACTCTCCTCTTATGACCAGCCTTCTCCCTTTATTTATAAGTAGTGGGGATGAGCTTAAGGTCTAAAAAAATTTAGAAAAGTCTTCCATTAGATTGGTTTCTAGAGCCTTTTTCTTCTCTTGTGTACTTAATTGGGTTACTAGTGCTTGCTGGCTTGCATGTCTGGTTCTTTTCAATAGATTGCAAGCTGCCTTTTCACATGTAAGTACTGGTCTAAGGAGTCAAAATAGTGGCCAATCACATCCCCCTTAGTTGCCACAACATCTCCTCCTTTTAGCACTTGATCCTAGCTTGTTACGCCTAGTAACTTTGGTGCTCCTTCCAACACCATGCACCAATATTCTTCTTGCATACATCCTTCATTATATTTTTTTTTTGCATAATATTTAAACACTATGAATATTTTATCACACATTTCACTGAAAAAAAAAACTATAATTAATACTAAAAAAATCAAGCAAGAAAAATCAAGAAAGCTTTTTAAGTGTCAATTTTACTTATTGACATTAGTTTAGGCCTTTTGCACGAATTGCATAAAAAATCCTCTAAAAATTTATCAAAATTGTCCAAAATTCTTTAATTTCATAATTTGTACCTACACATGAGAATAATGTGCATTGAGGAGTAATTTTGCCAAAAATCCTAAGGAACAAGCTAAAATACAAGTAAAATTGCACTAAAACTAAGTATAAAAAAGTTAAAATTTTAATGTAATCAAACCCCAAAACTTATGCTTTTATTTGTTCTCAAGTAAACAAGATTGAGCAAGAATCATAATATAACTTCAGTGCTTCATTCAACATAAATGCCTCATGGATTGATAAATGGATATAACTAAAGTAAAATCATGAACAAGTGCTAATATTCAAGAATCAACCTAAGCTAAGATCATTCCTAACTTTGGTTCCACAAGTAAGCAACACCTCTCACCACATCTTTGTATGAAATATAGTAATGTTATGTAAAACATGAAACTTTAATAACAAGGATTAATAAAGTATGCTCATGTTCTACAAGTTTACCTATCACATCTCTCTCTACTAATGTAGATAAACACATGACCAAGGATTTTAAACTTGTAATGTAAGGCTAAGGTCAAAGTATGATAAAAGTTATTTAGGCTCAAGTACCCTAACAATGCATCACATGTTAAGGATCATCCATATTTGAACTTCTAAGGTAAGAAAGATAAGCTTAACTAAAGAAGACTTTGATTGTGCTCATTTTTTTTTCTTTTATTTTTTTCTTTGCTTTTTCACCACTTTATTACTTTTTTTTTTCTTTTGCAAGCTAGCTCGATTATTTTTTTTTTCAATTTCCCATTTTTTTTCAAGCTCTACCCTTCATCCCAAATGATGTATAGCTTATAAATAGTGCATGAATGTCCTAATTCATATAGAGTAAAGGATTAAAAAGATGGAAAATATCAAAATAAGGTTATAGACTTGTAATGTGGTTTTAAAATAAAGAAAAGGTATTATAAGGCTCAAATGGGATGACTATAGAAAAATTATGTCAAGGTTGGCTTGAAAGGCTCAAATAATCCACAAATGGCTTATATCATTTCCCTAATTATGTGTTCTTAAAGATTTTGCCTTGAGAAATGATAAAAATAAATTCTAAAATCATGAAACACAACTCTAAAGACCAATACAAAAACAATATCATGTTCACATAATCTACACTAGATAAAAAATGTAATTTAATGTTTAAAGCATCACTCATAAATAAATACCATATTCAAGAATTCACTAAACCTAAGTATCACCCCATAATTCACACACATTTTATCCTTTTCTAAAGCTATATTCACTCTCAATCACTATTTATCATTAGCTTTATGAAGAACTAATCAAAAAAATCATGCTAATGATTCAAGTTACCACATGTTAAACTTAATTTCAAGGCAAAAATCAAGGAAAATTTTTAAAAAATTCGAATTTTGAGTAATTTTCTCATGCCCCCAAACTTAAACAACATATTGTCCTCAATATGTAAGCATAAAGCAATATAACACAAAAAAAAAAGGAATAAAAGAACTCCTCTATTGTCATAGAGGCTAGTAGCCAAATCTCTAATGAAAGATTTGGCAGAAACTAGTGTATCCATTTCAAACTCTTATTCAACCTACAAAACAAAGAAAACCACTACACAAAGAAACTAAATCAACATGTAGAAGAAAAGATAAACAAAATATATAAAAACAAAACATGAAATGTAAAGCTTGAGTTACCTTTCAAGAAGCGCTTCATTTAAAGTTAAAAGCTTGAATTTTGTTGGTGCTAGAGAACCTCTCTACATTTCCTTCCTGAATTTACCCATTTCATTTTCTTCTTTGGCACTCAATATGTAATGACAAGCTCTAAATGACTTCAATGCTTAAGGATAGATTTGTGTTCTACCTTTATGAAAAATCTAAGAAAATTACAATATAAACCAATAGAAGTGTTCATTGGTTTCAATACCAATGAATGAAGTACCAACATGGAGAATATGGGTTTAGGCTTTAACATGAAAAATTCTTTCATGAATGGTATAAGTTGAGTGAGCATAAAGGATGAAAAGTCAAAGGTATCAAGCTGAGAAGTACAGGTTGGGAAATTTTCTAAACCACTAGAGATTCTCTTTATACTATCATCATCTAAACACTTTATAGTATCAACTTTTAACATTTTACTTAAATTTTCCTTCATTTCATTTTCATCCTTTTCATTAGGCTCATCAAGAGTGTCAAAAAATAGGTTTTCAACCACATGCATTTTCAAATCATCATATAATGGATTTTCAAAACACAAATGAAAATGATTGGTATACTATAAGGTTTAAATTCTTTTTGATCAAAACCAATGCTAAAACCTTCATGTAACTCAAGGTAAGGAATTAAACCATCCTCTTTAAAATCTTTTTCATTCATTTTTTTTCTATGGATGGTCTATCTAGAAAAGGCTCTAAGAATAAAGTGTCTATAGCTTCGAGCTTAGGATCAAGGAATGGAAAAGCTATTAGATAAGTAAGTTCTTTGCTAATGAGTTCTTTTTCATCCTTAAGCTTAATACTAGATTCAAGAAAGAATATGTCTAAGGGCTTAAGTGATTTATTTAGTAGGCTTGCATTATCAACACATCTATCCACCTTATGCTTTCTACATAATCGGGTAGATGATATTCAAAGTACTTAAAAAATGACATGATTGGAATATCAATATTAACTTCTTCTTGAATGCTTTTCTCTTTCTCAACTTCCCTAGATGGTTCTCAATCATCAACTTCCCTAGCCCTAGACTTTTCCTCTACCTCCACTATCTCTTTCTTCACAACTTTTGCAAAATGTGTTGTTTCCAACACAATGGGCTCATCATTATCATCAATCCATCTTGGACCTCCTTTCCTCAAATGATCCCTTAATGTATGCTCTTTTTTTCCTCCTAACAAAGTGTTAACTCTATAGTCCTAGGCATAATATCTAAAAGCCATGTAATTAAGGTATGTATATTTTAACCATATTGCCTAGAACTCCTAATGTATGTCTCTAGGTCTTGTATAGGAAGTGGTGATGAATATGGTGTGGATGAAAAAATGATGTGAAAAGAAATGGTGTTATAATGAAGAAAAATGATATTGTGGTGGAATATAATGTGACACTTGAGGAACTTACGATTACGGTGGGAAATATTAGGGTGTTTGAGGGTATTATGGAAGTGAATGCTAGGTAAGATAAGTCAGGGTGTACTGAGGTGGCAAACTAAAGGAATGCCCTAAACTAATGTCCCACATATCTTTAGGATCACCTTTCAAAGTGTGAGTAGTGTAAGTGTTTATGCAAGATTGGAAGTATTGGTTAAATGGACACCTATTCCTATGGTACACTCCACCATGCAATTCACCATTAGTATGTAAGCATGAAAAGTTATCGATAAAAGTAGGCTTAGGATCATACCTAGTTTTAATGGCCTCTACTATATTTTTTGTAAAGTCAAATTTTTTGAATAAATTTTAAGGTTGACTCTATTTTAGCATTGCCTTCCTCACTTAGCCATGGTCCTAGGTAGTTACTAAAATGAGGTCTAGCATATTCCACATGATGCTCGGTTACCTCAATAGTATTAGACTCCTACATGAAAAGGAAAATTAATCCTAAACACAAATATAATAGCTAAGCCTAAACTATCTACACTAAAACTATGTAAACTATGCAATTATCCTAAGCTATACAAACTAAGGAGGTGAAGCAATCTATAGAAGAGCATGGTGAATGATGATATTAGCCTAAGACTCTTGACTTTTAATCCCTGACAATGGTGTCAAAAACCTAATTAGGGTAAACTTTACAAGTGCACAGCCATACAAGTAATAATAGTGACCAAAAGGTCAAAATGTCAATCCATGAGGATTAGCTAAAAAAATTCCTAGACTGAATACCTTTTATCACCATACCCATTTAAAGTTAACTAAAAAAAAAATTAACAAGTAAGAAAAATTAATATGCAAAATGACAAAAATCATTTAAAACTGAATATATCAAAATTAAAATTCTACTAAAAAAATACAAGTAATCTACTAAAACTAACTAAAAAAAATCAAAACATGGAAAACAATGAACCAAATGCAAATGAAAAATTATAACTAGTCCTAAAATGCAAAAATAAGTAATTAAAATAAAATGCATGATTGAAAATTAAATGTAAACTAAAATTGCAAAAATCACATGAACCTAGAACTACATTATAAAAGTTAGACATGACGTGAAATACTAAACATGAACAAAAAATGAAACCTTAAACATGAAATGCATGTAGAAAAAATGACATGAAACTAAAAAACTAAAACTAATACCTAACTAGTATTGATGCCTAATGTGACTTCTTAAACATGAAATAGATTTGAGCACCTTATGAACTAGTCATATATGAATACATGGTTTAAAGAGAAAGATATGAACATATTGTAAACAATCCATCACACAAATGCAACAACCAAAAATGCCAAAGACATGCAAGCTATAAAATGAATTTATTTGACTCTTATTGATGAACAAATGAATCTTTATGTGAGCTAACTGGAAAACTAATTGAAGCACTCGATGAAAAATTAAATGGCAAAAGAAATCATGCAGAAAAATATATAGATAATGCAAAGAACTAAAGTGGCAGCTAGTATGGAATGGAACACATAAAATTGTAGAAGAAAAAATTCAACCTACATTTATCTATTGAAAAGAAACTTCATCTAAACTAGAACAACCTAGATCTGTGAGTTAACTACCTAAATCAACAATAAAATGGCATGAACCAACAAGAAGTTAGCTTAATGAACTCAAATTCAAAAACAATGTAGAATCTGAAAAAAAAAAAATAAAACATATTCAATAACAATTAACCAAGAAAGAATCTATACTAATGTTAGTATCCACGCTTGGCATGCACTTATCATCTGCATCTATAAATGACTTCCAACCTTTATCTAGATTGATGTGCTACAAGTTTAAAGCTAAAATTTAACTATGTTATAGCTCTATGGATTAGGAAACTAAGAAAAAAATTTAAGCAAAAACAATGAAGATTTGATAGAGATGTGATAAAAAATTATGCAGAATAGGTAGATTCAAAAATAGATTTAAACATTAATGAAGAATCAATAGATTTAAGCTAAAAAATGAATATAAACAAAAATTTTATTGAAAGATTCTTAAAGAGCTCTTAAAAACACTTAAAAAAGAGTAAAATAGCAATTAAATTCAAAGGAAAAATGCTAGAAATAAAGTGTTTGGCAACTAAAAAAAAGTAAAGTGTAGAAAGAAAAGTGCAGGAAACTAAAGAAACAAAAATTTAAATTCTAAACTAACTCTCCTTTTATGGCCAACCCTCTTCAATTATTTATAGGCAAAGGGGAGGAGCTTAAGATTTTAAAAAATTCCAAAAAAGTTTCCATTAGATTGGCTTTTATAGCCTTATTCTTTTCTTAGGTACATGTCTAGGACACTAGTGTTTACTGGTTTGCATGGTTGGTTCTTCTCAATAGATTGTAAGCTGCCATTTCATGTGCAAGTGCTGGTCTTAGGTGTCAAATTTGTTCTTTTTTTTAGTGCTTGATCCCAACTTGTTATGCTTTGCAACTTTGGTGCTTATCCCATGCACCATACACCATCATTTTATCTTGCATGTCTTTCATTAAATTTTTTTCTGCAAAATATTTAAACACTTTATGAATATTTTTACCACACATTTTACGAAAAAATAGCTATGAAAATAATATTAAACAATCAAGCAAAAAAATCAAGAAAACTCCATAAATGTCAAATTTTGCCTATTGGCATTGGTTTAGGCTACTTATTACACCAAAAATCCTCTAAAAAATATCAAGATTGTCCACAATTTCATAATTTTTACCAACATATGAGAATAATGCACATGAGAATAATGTGCATTTAGGAACAATTTTGTCAAAAATTTGAAAGAAAAGCCAAAGTATAAGTAAAATTGCAATAAAAATAAGCATAAAAAAGTTAAAATTTTAGTGCAACCAGGTGATTATGAGCAAAGGTCTTATAAAACGCAACTCTAAAATAGATTCAGCTTAGAAGTCTTATAAATCTTGCATGGTGGACTTGGATATTATGCCTAGAGGTCCTACAAATCTTAACTTTAAAATAGATTCAGCTCAAAAGATGTATGAATCTTACCCGAAGAACTTGGTGATTACTTTTGGAGGTTTTACAAATCTTAACTCTAAAACAAATTAAGCTTGAAAGACTTATGAATTTTACTAAAGGGACTTGGTGATTATGCCCAAAGGTTTTATAAATCAAACTTTGAAAAAAAAGTTTTAAAGATCATGCCCGAAGGAGTTTGAAAAGAGTTTAAAAGTTTTAAAGACATACCCAAAGGTTTTAAGAAGAATTACTCAGAGGTTTTAGGAAATGATATTAAAGGTTTTCAAAACAAATACTAAGAAAGTTTAACAAAAAAACCTTAAGGTAATATTTCATTTGATCTCTTCATCAGACATTTCTTATTTCAAAAAACTTTTATCTTGAAAAGTTTTCTTTTCTTAACCAAAGTTTCAAGCCTGAGCTTATATCTTTCCTATTTATTGAAAGTATATAATTAATGTAATAAAAGGAATGAATTTGATGCTTATAATGCATGAAATCAATACCATGTGTCCTTAATTGTGGTAATATGATTCTTGAAACCATCTCAATCTTTTCACTCCTACTTTTTATGGCATAGCCTCTAACTAGGCTGAAAAGTTCTTTTGTGAACCAAAGCAAACATTTTCAAAACATTTTCATTCTCAAAATAGACCTTTAGATTTGGCATTCTCCTTACCCTAGAAAGATCTCTTTTATTATAACATTCACCTCTTTTCCCACAATGAGCATTGAGATTCCAAAATGTTTCTTGAACATTTCTCAAAATGTCACAAATTGTAATGGAATTGCTCCACATAGCTATCTTTCAAAAATTGAATCAATTTTCCACATGTGATCACATCTCCTAAAACTGATGATTACTACCTAGAATGAATGTAATGAATCACAACTCAATCTATCCAAAAGGGATACGATGGCTTGGCACATCATGATCTTAGTTATTAAAGAGATTTCGCCACTAAATAGAAAAGGAGTGTCTCATCATTTGGGTTCACAAATGAAGATTATCTTTTAAAGTATAATCTATTTTGGCACTCTTTTAAGTTCATGACATGTGGTATTTTAATAAATGTCTTGACCAACTATAGTAGGCTCAAAATTTCACGTTTGAAAGAAAAACAAGGCCCAAGTTTTAGATGAAATCTTCATAATGAGATTAATCTCCTTGGGCTTTTAAAGAAAAGTCTTCAACCTTTAGTTTATTCAAAACCCTCTTCTTGGTGCTTCTCGCTTCATCCTTAATGCATGAAAAGTCATGAGTTGCTTTTAAATATTCAATTCTACTCTAGGCTACTTTTTCAATTTTCACCCTAAAGCTTCATTCTTTTCTTTTATTTTCTCCCTCTTTTTTCTTTTTTTATGATTATTCCATCATGCATTTGATATTTTTTTTTCTTTTTTGCTTTATTTTTTCTTGCATGAATTCAAAATTTTTGGAACTCAACTTACATCAAACTTACCCCTTTAACATAAAAGCATTATTTTCTAGCCCTTAACATAAGATTAAATGCTATCTTGATGAGATCTTTTTTTTTTTTTACTTGCCCCTAAATTTGAAAGGTGATCCTTGGTTAGGGTTAAAAAAAAATCAATAGGCTTAAAAAACGTAGCAAAAGGATATTTTTTTCGTGTTAATAATTTGAAAAATGACCATTTTTCACTTCAAGTATGGATAGTTCCTTTGAAAAGCCATTCTCAGGAAAAGACTTTCTTTTCTCATTAATTTTAGATTCATTTAAATATTTAATATGCATGATGTCACAATCAACCTTTTTTTCATTTTTTTCCTTTTTTTTACAACCCAAACTCATAATGCATTTTCTTAACTTTCCATTCAAATAAAGCATAACATAACATTCTTCCTTTTTGCAATCCATTTGGATGTTCTTTAGTTAAAATAGTAAAAAGGGATTGCTTAGGACATTAAGTGATTCGACTTTTCTCAATAAATTTACGCCTAAGATGAGGGCAAATGGCCATTTAGAAAAGATTGGAAAGAGAGTAAAATGTTGCACAAGTTAAGATACTGAGAAAAATTGAGAGAATATAGCTCTGTGAGAATTAGGGATTTGTGAAGGAACTTAGATGGTTAAATGTTTGAAATAGCTTGAACATTTATAAAATCATCAAAATTCAAAAACCTTAATAAAGTGCCTAAAAAAATTTACAAATTAATTGACCATCTCATTGTTCATAGCCTAAATAAAGATCAATAATTTTTAAGGTTCATCATGGTCAAGTAAGTTAAAGTTTTAAGCTTTCATCCCTAAAGATTCTCAAGGTTCTTAATCTTTCAATTGAAAAAAATGACATGTTTAGGGAAATGGCTTAGGATGCTCATTATTAACAATAATCACCACATTTCTTGAGACTTTTTCACATGCATATGCAAAAACTTAAACAATCAAAATTGAAGGAACCAAAACTCATTACAAACCAATTAATTAATGTGCAAGACATCATTATAGAAAAGAAAATCAACCTATGATAAAGCAAATTTCTATTGCTCAAAAAGCTCTTGGGTAAAGGTGCCATTATAGATGAGATTTTCAATTTTCTCTTTCAACTGTCTATATTTCTTAGTCGAGTGCCCAATTGCCCCCATATGATAATCACATTTAGAGTTTGGACATAACTCTTTCCTGATGGATTTGAAATTACTTTCAAAGGTACTGGGGTGAGGTATTGGTACTTTACTAGTATAGGCAAAATATAAAAAATTGGAATTAGAATTTTCTTAAGAATGTTTTTTGATCTTCTTTGACTGTTTAATGGTTGAGTAGTAGATTGGCGATAAAGACTTATAAAAGGAATTGACTGTTAGACCAATTAGTGAAATAAAGATTCTAAGAAAGGTTACTTATCGTTAGGTAGTAAGATTGGTATATCAAATACGAATGGTGCGAAGTAAAGCCTCCAATATGTTTTCCTTCATAAATCATAGCTTGAACATCTCCTCTTTCCATTCTTGATGCACCAACTTCCTTTGTACTAGCTGTATCATTCTCTTTAAGCTTTTTATTTTTTATGGCATTTTCTATTATCTCTCTAGATATGACCATGTTAGTAAAATTTTTAGTTACATTTTCAATCATCCTTTCATAGTATAGAGCTTTAAAAGTGTTGATAAATATAACTGTTGTTTTTTTTTTCTGTTAGATATGGTTAAACCTGAGTTGTAGCATCTCTTCACCTTTGAGTTTATTTTCTAAAGCTTTCAACATCTTTTTTCTCCATGCTTTGTAGAGACAATTGATCTAGGGCCAACTTTACAATGTGCCTATCTTAGGTTACAAATACCCTAACCAATTTTTTTTCATAAAGTGATGTGAGTTCTATTCAACGAAGCATACCCCCTAGCAGTAGACCCTGTAAAATCGTCTTAGAATACATGAATAAGAGCTTCTTATCATAGGCATGAATAGCCATTTTTCTACATATATAGTGACATGAGTCATTGAGCATTTAGTCCCATCATACTTTTTAAATTCTAGGACCTTGAACTTCGGAAGAATAATCACATCTAGCACCAAGCAAAGCTTTAATGCATCCATGATCTATAAAAATATATTCCCTCAATAACTCATAACCTCCATTTTATAAGATCCATCGTTTTTTAGAAACTTGAAATTTTTATTGCTTTAAATAAACTTTCCTTTAATTTTTTTGGCTCATCAGGATCGTTGGGGATTGGATCAGATTTATCTCTACTCAAAATAGGAAAAGTGTACTTTTGAACCTTTATTATCAAAATTAAAATTAGAATATCTAGCTACAAATTATGCAAAAAAAAAATTTATATATATAAATGAATACATGCATGCATTGAATGACATCACATAATAAGAGAAAAAAATATTTAATTAAAAATTAAAAATTATTTTGACAAAAATCTTTAAAAACAATTCCTAAAATCTATTACCTGATCCTATATTTTAATTTCAAGATCCTAGTGCTACCATTGATAAGTCCTTCAACCACTATGATTAGGCAATGACCTTTTAACAATCTTGGGCTTTCCTTTATCCTTGAAACTTAATAGGTTAGCTTTGATTGAACCTTACACCTTATGTTTGAAGGCAAGTCAATTTTCTATCTAATGGCCCATATTTTCGAAGTGATAATCACACCTAGCATCAACATCAAACCACTTAGGATAGGAGTTTTTTATAGCTCTAAAGGAACTCATGCAATCAAATGGTTTTTGAGGAGTTGTGGGAATAGCTTAGTGTAAGTCACAAGGATTGGATCAATGATGGCTCTCTCTTTCTTTTTACTCAAAGAGTTTTTGGGTTAAGCAATTGTTAGACTTACAAGTGCGGGTCTTAGAATAGAATTAGGTGTCTATGCCTGATGGTTCATTGGGAAACTTGGCTACTGGATGGGCTAATAAGTGCTAGGGTTTTAGAAAGCATTGTTCAATATTTGGAAATAGTGTGGCCATGTCCCAATCTATGGGGGTTGAATGGGAAAAAGTCTTGTTTGGGATGCCAGAAAAAGTTCACAAAGAATGATTGGTTGGGGATAAAGATTTGGGTATGAGCCAATTTAAGGAGTCTATGTGAAGTTAAAAGGACCTATCCCATCTGCTTCCTTTTAACTTGGTATTTTTTTGGGCCATCAAATGCATTAACATGACTTAGATAAGCATCAATACTATAAGAGGCTTTTTGATCCGAACACAATGATTATTTAATAAACAAACAAACTGAAAGTGATGAGGACTTTTGAAACCTAGTTGCTTCAATATTTTCCATTAAATTAATAAGTTGCATTTTTACTTCTCGCAGGTTATGCCCAAATTCTTCTTAATTTAGTTCCAAGGCTTGAATCTGCATTTCTAATTGATCACCCATATCTTCTAAATTGCTACCCCAAATAAAACAAAAGAATGCTATGTTATGATATGATGAATGCATTACATGAAAGATGATGATTTATGAATAAGTGAAATGCATGAAATAAATGAAAAATAATTGCAATCCTACTAATGTTAACATGATTCATTTAAAAAGTAAGTAACAAACAAGAATAGAGCTAAAATCTAATATAAAGAAAGAAAAAGACAAAACAAGTTAGTGCATAACTCACGTATAACAAAAGGTATGTGACCAAATTTTGGGTTATTTCTACAAAAGGGAAGGACATGGCTCTACCTATGGGTTAAGTCAATTATGCTTGCTATACGCATGTTTTTATTCATAATCTAAAGATTTTCAAATTAATCCTTACACATTGTCTATGACAAACTAGTAAGGCACTCAAATCTTCACCTATCACAGGCTACCAACGAAAAGGATTCAATTTTAGTAGGAGTATTTCACTAGCCATTATAGAGATTATCATCTCATGAGAGTATAGATACTTTACTCCCTCCTAAGACAGAAAGAGCCAGGTGTAGAACCCATGTAATGCATATACATGTGATAGTGTGTATGAACAAACACATAAATCTTTATTCACAATTTTCCCAAGTCCTAGAAAGAATAAACAAAATAATAATAAAGTTAGTAAATGTAACAAAAAAATCAATAATTTAAGTCCAATCAAACCAAAAGTGAGGATAGTTTAAAATTAATTAATTGCCTAACTCTTTATTTCCTCAACAGAGTCGTTAAACTGTCATAACTATAAGTCCATAAATCTACCATTAGACATAACCTAAGGAATCGTAACCAATCTTGACTGTTAAGGTGTGATTGGCCATTTAAATGAAACTATCTCTTTGAGGAAATCCTGAACTTGACTAAAGGTTTATATAAGAATAGGTTGTTTTTAAGCTTCATAACTAAGTTTAAGAGTTCGATTACATATGGAGAAGGTTATAGTATCCCCATACACCCGTCCAAAAGACATTACCATTTCATTTCAAATTATCCTAATGATCTTTGGTTTTAATGGTCTTCAACTAAATTTTAATGTTTAACTATTGAAAATAATTTCTAAGATTTTTTCATCAATCTGGCAGAACTCCTATAAATACTTCATCACCTCAAGAGTAGTCAAGAATCCTATTCATTTTTTTAACAGACTTCGTCATCAAAAAAACTTATTTATTTATTTTTGTTAGATTTTCTTTTATTGAAACTATATCTAATTCTTCCACCATTTGGATCGAAATCTCATTTAAAAATTTCTTAAATAATCATCCATTTGCATTATTAAGAATTTTATCCTTATAATTTATTCTTTATTTTTGGTAAGATTTATTTCTAATTTTTATTGTATTAAGATATATCTAAATTTTTCACCATTTAGGTTAAATTTAGCAATATCTTTCTTATAAATTAAACTACTACTACTACTACTACTACTACTACTACTACTACTACTACTACTACTATTATTATTATTTTCTAATTTTTAGAATAAAAATAAAATGCCAATTATTATTTGAAATCTCATCCAAAATTTTCCACCATTTGGGTTGAATTTGGAAAAAAAATTTACCTAAAAATCTCTTAGAAATTTAATCATTTATGATTTTCTTAAGATTTTATCATTGGATAATTGTCATGTACTTTCAATAAAATTTATAAGTTATATATATATATATATTTGGTTTAGAAATGAACTCAATTACCTTTATTGCAATTTTGTCTAAATTATTTCATAATTCGGGTTAAATTTAAAGAAATTCACCACTTACAGATTTCTTAAAAAATTTACTATTTAAAATTTTTAAGAATCTCATCATAAAATAATTATCAATTCAATCCTAAAATTTTATTAAATTTATTTAGATTTTTTAAAATAAATACTAATTATTGTTATTAAAACCTTATCTAAATTTTTTACATTTTTGGTCAAATTTAAAAAAATCTCTCACTTAAAAATTTTATAGAAATTATCCATTTGTAACTGCTAACAATTCCATCTTCGAATAATTATTTTTTATTGTCGTAATTTTATTAAAGTTTTATTTTCACATTTATTAAATTATTACAACTTAGAATAACCTCCCATAAATATTTTCCTAAAAAACATAATATATCAAAAATATATAAATAAAATGAAACAAAATAAAGAGAAAAGAACAAAAACAAACAAAAAATAATATAAAATTCATAAAAATAAATAAATAAAATGAAATTAAAAACAACAAATTCATAAAAATAAAAAATGAAAATGAAAAACAAAAGCAAACATGTTGAACAGGTAGGGTCGCAACAGGTTGGCACATGGATCCTAACAAGTCAATGCGTGAATCTTGTAAAATTTTAAAGGTTAAAACGACGTCGTTTAGCTATTGTATAAATAGCCTAATTTCTTCTTTTCTTCCTCAGATCACATTTTCTCTTTCTCTTTTCTTTACTTCTCTCTTTACATGATTTCTGGTCGTTAGTTTCAACCCAAGTTCATAAAAAAAACTCAATGATTTTCTAGAAATATGGTTAAAAAAATTCAAATTTCACTGAAAAGTCACCAAAAACTACAAAATTCACCAAAAACCTCATCGAAAAATTCAAAGTTTGGTTGAAAAACTAAAGCTTTTTTCAAAATTTTATAGAAATATTAAAAAAAATCCAAAATTTCAATCTAATACTTTTGATTTCCTAGATCTTTCAATTACACTAATCCCTTCCAATTAAAACTAAATCAATTTCCAAAAACAAATTTCTCTTAATTCAGAACCCCACTACCAGACCAATGTTTTTCTCTCGATTGTTTCCATGATTGCTATCTAATTGTTTTTATGTGTTTTCTATGTAAAATACTGACTTATTTATAAAGAAAGATCATAAGAGTTTCAACTCACTTAAGATTAGATTTTTTTAACCTAAAGATTATCACTAAAGTAATTCTAATCCCAAATTGCTTCTAATGAAGGCAAAATCCTCACCAACATTAGCCAAATTTCAAACTTCAAAATTTTCAATTTTTATTTTTTGAAATAATAAGATAATTTAAAGATAAACAAAATCAACAACAAATTAAATTTATAAAATAATAAAATAACAAAAATTAAAACAAATAATAATAATAATAATAATAATAATAATAATAATAAAAGAATAAAATAAAATGAATAAGATAAATATATATACAAATAAATGCAATAAAAGTAAAAACATAAAATAATAATAAATATAAATAAATAAATAAAAATTAAACAATTGAATTTGAAACAAATCTAAACCTAACCGATTTGAACTTCAAAGTAAATAAAATGTTTACTATACAAAAAGATGGAGTTATTGATGAATAAAAAAACCTTCTATTGGGCATTTCAAAGCTAACATAGTAATGAAACTTCGTTATTGAACTAGATGGTGCCTTTAACCATTTACCGAGGAAAAAAAAATTTAACTACAGAGCCAAAAACTAGCTTTTGCCAGTGGATGGTAAGAATATTGGCTAAGTTTTACCACATTATGCTTTTCTCTTGCTTCTCATACAGCATTAGCTCATTTTTTCTCATATTAAATCTAGACTAACTAGGAAGAAAGTCACCCCTCAAAAAAGAAGGAAATAGAAATGTACTCCCTATGCCAATCATGGGCTCTTAATCAAAGCTAAGAGTAAGAGGAATGTCGAAGTTAGCTCATTCCTATATATCTTATTGACCCTCTAAACAAGCATAGCAGCTGCCTCTTTCTATTCATTTAATGGATTTAATTCAGTGAGCTCACTTTTTAAAGCTTCTCTCTAGATTTACAGTTAGCTCATTGTCTTTGATTCCTTCTCAACAACAACCAATAAGTCAAATTTTGATGACCCACCAACCTTCTTGGGGGTAACCCATTCAGTTACCCAACTGGAATAATCCAGATACAATTGCGTTGAATTTGTTCACAAGCATGGTCTTTTCAAATAGATGGTAAGGAGTAATGAAAATAAATGATTTAGGGGTTGAAAGAATGCTGAGAAATGACATAAAAATAGGTACATAACAAATGACCCAAACAGAAAGCTCAGCCTCTAGTATAAACATGGTTAGAGGAAGAATTATGCAAAACAATATAAAAGAATAGAAGGTATTAGAAAAGTGAGGTCCAACCCCATAGGTTATTTGACTATTCAAAGGCTATGGGCCTTGTGTTTTTAGGCATCTTTAAGACATAATAAAAGGTGAGGGCTGGGTTTTAGTGAAAAAAAGAGAAGAAACAGAGAAGGCGTTGAAGAGAATAAAAGCAAAGCCAAAAAATACAAAAAGAAAAGAAAAAAAAGAGAGTTGGTTGAACAGAAGTCAATCTATGATCCGATTGAGCTAAATCAACAAGTTTATGATTTAGAGTTCTATATTTTGAATAATGAAGATAGGCTTTGAAGCTCTCTATCAACAAATCTAGTGTGTATTTGTTGAGTCACCTATTTGATGAGATTTTTTTAATTATCTCTTTAGTTATTGATTAGCTCTAGTTTTAGCTAGAGAAGAACTTTGTATATCCATTATTTAATAGTAAAGATTTTTTTCTGGTGGTATATGATTTTTTCCTCTACACTAGAGGGTTTTCCACATAAATCTTGTTATCTTTATTTTTCTTGCTTTATTTATTGTTGATTTTTGTCTGTTACTATAGGTTTATTATGATATATTACTTCATGTTATTATGTTTATTGCTTCAAACCTAACAAATGGTATCAAAGCGATAATTATTTTGAGACATTGATACAAAAGTAGCCCAAGAGAGGGTGATACATGCTCCATGAGAAAATTAATAGTATCAAATTATTCAATTTGAAAGCTTATGATGAAAGATTATTTATATTACAAAAATTTGTATGAGTTGGTATTGGGTGATTCGGCTAAACCAACAGATATAAAAGATGAAAGTTACAAGAAGTTGGACAGAACAATACTGGTTATAATAAAAAAATGGGTTGATATCAGTATGTTTTATCATGTAGCGCAGGAGACAGATGCCCACATTGTTTGAAAAAACTTAGCAGTACTGTATGAGAGAAAAGTAGGTATGAATAAAGTTATGCTTGTTAAAAAGCTTGCAACTTTATAGTACATGGATGGATGATTGATTATAGAGCACTGAAGTGTTTTTCAAGATATATTTAATCAGATGACTACTATGGAGCTTAAGATGGATGAGAAAATGAAGGTGTTATTTTTTTTTTTGGTTCTTTACCAGATAGCTAGAATACTCTAGTTATAACTATTCTTAATTCAGCTTCTAATTACAAAATGACATTGAAGATGGTAAAGGATAGTACACTTAATAAAAAAGCAAGGCAAAAAGATTCAAACTCTAAAAATCAAGCTCTGGTCATAAAAAATAAAGATAGAAACATCAATGATGTTAGAACTTAAAAGGCCATAGTAAGTCTAAACATAGATCCAAGTCTAGAGATAAAGTGAAGTGTTTCTGTTGTGGTAAAGCAGGTCACATAAAATGATACTACAAAATCTTAAAGCAAGAGCAAAAAGATGAGAAAGGTAAGAGTTCAGATAATGACATGTTGTAGTAGTGAATTCAAATAATGATTCAGTTATTTTGATTTGTACACATGATTATTGTAATCATGTTGGTGATCTTAGCATTAAGTGGATAGTTGACATAGTAGAGGCATATCATTGTGTTCCTAAAAGGGAATTATTTACAACTTACAAAGTAAGAGACTTTCATTGCACTAAGATAAGAAATAAGAGTGTGTCATAGATTATTTGGATTAGTGATATTGTTGTACAAACAAGTATGAGCTACATGTTGACTTTAAGGGATGTCAAACACATTCTTGATATGAAAATGAATTTGCTTGCTATTAATGTCCTTGATAAAGAAGGGTATGGGAGTCGACAAAAGAATAGGCAGTGAAAGCTTCTCAAAGGATCTATGGTAGTTACAAGGGAAAAACTATACTGTACAACGTACAAGACATGGATGCAATTGAACGAAAATAGATAAATGCTATTAAGGATGATGGTTCAATAAACTTATGGTACAAAAGGTTGACACACATGATCGAGAAGGGGTTACAAGTTTTGATAAGGTAGTCTCTCATTTTTTTGACCAAAAGAATGTCTCTCGATTCATATGATCATTGTTTGTTTGGTAAACATCATAGAGTTTCTTTTCGTAAGAGTTCTTAGAGAAAAAAATATATTGAAATTGATTTATTCTGACATATGTGGTCCTATTGAGGTTAAGTCATTAGATAGTCGAAGGTATTTTATTACTTTTATTGATAAGGCTTCACGTAAGACTTGGGTGTATATGTTGAAAAATAAAAGCTAAGTATTATAGTATTTTCAAAAATTTTATGCCATGATAGAAAAGATGACAAGACTACCCTTAAAGTGTATTCAAACTGATAATGGTAGGGAATACACATCCAAAGACTTTGAAGAGTATTATTTAAAGCATGGGATCAAGCATAAAATGACAGAACCTGAAACACTGTAACATAATGGTGTAGCTAAAAGGATAAACCATACCATTGTGAAAAAAGTCAAATGTATGTTAAGGATAGCAAAATTACTAAAGCCATTCTTGGGTGAAGTAGTCAACACAGCTTGTTATTTACTTAACAGATCACCATCAGTTCCTTTGAGCTTTGACATTTTAAAAAGAGTGTGGACAGGTAAAGATGCTTCATACTCTCACTTAAAAGTTTTTAGGTATAAAGCATTCATACACATGCCGAAAGAGTAGAGGTTAAAGCTTGACGATAAAGCCATACAATATGTGTTTGTAAGATATAGTGATTTGAAATTTCGCTATAGGGTATGGGATCCAGTAAAGAGAAAAACAGTCAAAAGCAGAGATGTGGTCTTCCATGAAAAAGAAACTATAACAGACCTTGAGAAAAATGAAAAGATTACATGACTTACTATTGAATGTGATATTTCAACACCGATAGGGGTTCCACAAGAAAGAGCCATAAATGGTGAAAATAAGTAAAAAATAAAACTTAAAGATATGAAGAAGCCAGCCACAGTTAGTGATGAGCCAGATGCAATCAATTTTTAGCAAAAAGAGTTACCTTCAACATTAGATGGTGTAGAATTTCAGCCTAGGAGATCTACTAGAAAGCATAGGCCATTTACCAAATATCCAAATTCAAATTTTATTTTAGTTACTAGTGAGGGGGAGCTAGAGAGCTTCCAAGATATACAGGCTACTCCAGATAGAGAGTATTGATTAAAAGTAATGAAAAAAGAGATAAAGTCATTATGAAAGAGGATACTTATGATCTTGTTAAACTTTCAAAAGGAAGGAGGTCATTTAAAAATAAATAGGTGTTCAAGTTAAAAAAGGATGGTGACAAGCTTGTGAAGTACAAAGCTTGATTGGTGGTGAAAGATTTTTTTTAGAAACGAGGCATCGATTTTGATAGAAT